>NW_028277112.1:55477803-55780833 GCF_059951505.1 Python bivittatus | reverse complement strand
CAGATGTATTCCCTGCACAGAGTGGGGGTGGCTCAACGTTAAAAAAGCGGAGATCATGGCATCTGGAGCCGTCAATTGCTGACAAATGGAAGGGGTAGAAATGGAAGCAGTAAGCGTTTTCCTTTATTCAGGCTCCAAGATCACCGCAGACGGAGACTGTGGCCATGACATTAAAAGACGCTTGCTCCTTGGGAGGAAAGCTGTGGCAAACCTAGATCGCATGTTCGAAAGCAGGGACATCACCTTGCCGACAAAGCTCCGCATAATCAAAGCTATGGTTTTTCCAGTAGTAATGTATGGCTGTGAGAGCTGGGCCATAGAGAAGGCTGAGTGCCGAAGAATTGATGCCTTTGACCTGGGGTGCTGGAGAAGACTCTTAAGAGTCCCCTGGACTGCTAGGAGGTCAAACCGCTCTATCCTAAAGGAAGTCAACCCTGATTGCTCATTGGAAGGATTGATAACGAAGCTGAAGCTGAGATACTGTGGTCACCTAATGCGAAGAGAGGACTCTTTGGAAAAGACCCTGATGCCGGGAGAGATTGAAGGCCAAAGGAGAAGGGGACGGCAGAGGATGAGATGGTTAGATAGCATCACTGAAGCAATGAGCATGAAAGTGAGCAAAGTCAGGGAGGCAGTGAAGGACAGGAAGGCCTGGCGCAATATGGTTCATGGGGTCACGAAGAGTTGGACATGACTTAATGACTGAACCACAACAACAATAACAACAATTTCTATCACTTGATTAACACTTTGACGACTTACCCCACTGGAAAAGCGCTGAGATTTATGATTGCATTAAGAAAATACAAAAAATTCAGTGGTATTTGCTTTGTGATGTTTTCATACATATACTCTTTTCATATACATATATGTATGTAAATACATATATGCATGTAAATCACAAAGAGGTTGCATGCATTACATCCATAGATTAAATGGAAGGTTAATGAAGTCATATATTCTGGTATGTAAGGGTGAGTGTGCTATTTATTGAATAAAGTGATGTACGACATGGAAGGTTGGGAGAAATGAGTCTCTCTGTCTGTCTCTCCCCAACCCGCCTGATGAAGCTGAGTGATGAGAAATTAAGGACAGAGAAAAAGAGCTGCGTTTTTTCATAGCACACAGTTAAACTAAGGCATTTGCTGCCAAAATGTTTTACTGGTCACCACTTGGGGTGTCTTCAGAGAGAGATGAAACAAATCCATTGAAGGTAAGAATGTCAAATAGCTATGAATCATAACAGCTCAGTCTCCAGGGACAAAAGTCATCATGTCCTTGATTGCCAGTCAGGGGGGACAGCTCTTGAACCCATAAATCTGAATTATGTCTGGGATAGCACATCAGAGTACTTTTTCTCAATGGCTGGATCCACCTTTTGGAATTCCCTATCAAGAGACTTCAGGCTGCTAGGTCCTTCTGTATTGCTTGCAGGCAAGCCTATTTTTATTTAGGCTGGCCTTTGATGTGAATTAGGGATTCTTGGGGTGTGTTTGTTCTATATGGTGTACTTTTTTGAAAATTACATTTTCAATGGCTTCTTTTGTTTGTTAATCATCTTGAAGACTACCTTGTGATGACAAGGCAAATTATAAATCCAATGGATGGAAGGAGGGAAGACTATATTCCTATTCTGCTTACAGGCTTCATAAAGCATCTAGTTGGCAAATGTGGAAAAAAAAAAGGATGTTAAACTAGAGGGGGTTTTGATCCTACTCCTAATTCTCTTAAACAAAGCTGTGCTTACTAAAAATAATGTTGGAAAGGATTGATTTGAAAGGAGATTAAAGCAATCATGTAAGTATTATTAATTGTGTCACGTTGGGACATGAAATCGGATCATAATTTAACAGGCACTCTATTTAGATAATAGACACTTTCAGGTGAAAGGGCAGACCTGATATCCTTGTGAGAAGAGGCTCCTTTTGATCACACTGCATCATAACAGACATCACAACAGATTCTGTATCCCTGTCCAATAATACAGCATCTGCAGATGGAGCCATGTTGTTTCAGGATGGGAAATGCTGCTTCAGAAATGATAGCATTCCATTTATAGTGCTGGAAGAAGCTGTCTGTGCTCTCACTGGAGTGACTTCTTGGGTTACTTGCCTCCCGCCTCCTATGATCCCATCGTGCAGCATAGTGGCTGGTAAAGTAACACAGCCCAAAATACAGAACTGCCAGCCAGCACATTACCATGATGGGTTTTGAAAGCAATGATGATTTGCCCCCATGGTGAACCCAAAAGCATTAGAGATGTGTATTTAGCCATGTATTGAAGGGGGCAGGATGGACACTCAGTCATTGGCCAGAAACAAGCACTTCATAATAACTTACAGTTCCTTTTGCTCACCTATTGACCAGAAGGGGCAACAGCTGATTGAATTGATCTCCAAGTTTTGTAGACTCAGAAGAAGCATATAGATATACCCATAACCCCTGGATACCCACATAGATATGAAAATAATCAAAACAGTCTAGGTAGGTTGGTCAATCAAGTTCGTTTTAAAATTAATTCTGAAGGCTGGAAGATACAAGGCTGTTAATCTAAAAGTGCTTCTATTGTTATTACAGTCTGGGGAACAAAAGGGGAGGGGGAAATCACCCTTCAGGGCCTGTACTGCTTCAGCTGATAAGATCATATGGTTGAATATTCTCCACATTAGAAATTCTTGCAGCTGAAATATTAGTTCATGCTGAGAGGGGATGCAGACAAGCCCTGTTCCTGATGTAAGGTTCTCGGCTACCCAGAAAACTTGAAATCAATCAATAGCACAAAATAAAAGACTTCGAGCAGGGCCTTCTCTAAGCAGCGTTTTATTTGGCCAAGCAAAAGTCTGGGTGCCCACACCATGCGCCAAGAGAGAGCAGGGTGGCACACCTTCAGAGACAAAGCCACAGCCTTTTACAGTATTTTTAAAAAGGCAGATCTTAGTACCATTATAATAAAGATGAGTTTTATAGCCAGTCAAAGAAACTTAAACAGAATACATTATTCCCCGCCCTTGTTTGCTTACATTAATGTAAAGGAGTTCCCCCTAACTCTTTTACCTTGTCAGTCCCTGCAGACCCTTGTTCTGGGTCCTCCATCCTTATCAGGCCGCAGACTTAGTCTCTTCAGGAGGAGTTTTCCCTATTATCTGAGCTAGCTCGTCTGTGGTTAGTTGCTTCCTCTTGCAATTTCGCTAAGTGCTGTTAGTATTGAAGCTTGGCTATAGAGAACTCCGCGCATGCTCTAGAGCTATGAAGTTAACATTGCCAATTTAGATATTGCCAGTTTAGCTTTTGATCCCTTCACTGACATGCTGACTCCTAAAGGAATTCAAATACAGTATGAGCCTCTTCTCCCACCACTCTCTGCCCCATCTTGCCTTCTGAAGTGGAACCACCCTGAAGCACAGAATCACTTTTGTTTTGGACTATACCAGTCCACTCTATTGCTTCTGAAATCTAGGAAGGAAATTCAGACATCTTTAGCTGGGGAGAATGGAGGAAACAGAGCACATGAAGAAACTCCCAATGAGGGAAAGGAAAATAAAGAGGCTGTTGCTGAGCTGAAGGAAAGCCTCAGGAGAGGTGCGCTACATGCTTTAATGCAAGATGAACTGAATACATTGCTTGAGAACATTGTAGCTCCTGGCCTCATTTATCATACTGACAAGGATACTGACAGCTATCTGCAGTGATTCATCAGAGTAATGGCTGACTAGCAATGAGAGCCCGCTAGCCGGGAGCTGCTGGGGTAGATGGGGGACCTGGCTTGAAACAGAAATTCCTGGCTTTCTGCATTTGCATTGTTTCTGTCATGTTTTATTCATTGTGCTTAATGGGACACAACCAGCTCTTGTATTTACTGCAGGTTATTCTACTGATCTTCGAGGGCCTCGCAATCTCAGTTCCCTCAGTATGCATGACCTGGCAGGGAGGTGACGCCTGTCTTTCCTTTCAAGTGGGCATGTGGGGAAAAAACCGTGGCTGCACTGCAAAGCTTGGTGTGACTGCCTAGGCGTGGACAGAAAAGTGGGAGGTAGAACACAAATTGGAATTGGGCTTTGGGACAATTAGCCTCGGGAAATGAATCTCCTTTATCTATTAGATCAATGTTTTTCAACCTTGGCAACCTTAAGATGGGTGTACTTCAACTCCCAGAATTCCCAGTGCTGGCTGGGGAATTCCGGGAGTTGAAGTCCACCCATCTTAAAGTTGCCAAGGTTGAAAAACACTGTATTAGATGGACTACATCTAAAAACAAAGACCCATTGCTGATTAAAAAATAAGAAAATAAATGATGGTATCTAAGAACTGATACCACTCCAGTCAGGAATGGGGCGAGGTTATCTGCAGGATCACCACTCCCTGAGGCTATCTGTCCACCCCACCAGGTTCCTTCCCTTAAATATTGTCAACTAGTAGAACCTAGGAAGTGTGCCTTTTCCATAGCGGTGCCTATAATACCACTGATCTGGAAGGCCCCACTCTTTTAGCATTCCAGAAGGTCATAAGGAGCTGGCTGTTCCCCCAGCGCCGGGCTGGAGTGAGATTGGAGCCTGTAGATAGCTCAGGTGCCATATTTTTTGTCTTTCTTATTTTTAAAAAAATTGTTTTATGGCTTATTGTGGTTGTGAGCCACCCAGAGTTGTGGTCTAAAATGGGCACCCATACAAATATTTTAAATAAATAAATATTTTCTATAAGTGCCATTTGTAAGAAATATTTCGAGACTGACAACATATATAGTTGATAAAGGTGCATTTTTCCCCGAAAGGGACATTTCTAACTCAATTTCCATGGCGTCAATCAATTTTTTTTTTTCATGTTGAGTTCTATTTTCCTTCCTTGCTATCCTTTTTTAGGAAAAAAAAATGTCTCCAGCTGCTAAAGACAAGCATTAGGCCTATTTTCTGCTTGAACGTGTTAACAGATGTGGATAAAAAGAAAGCAATAAAATAAGATCTAGATTTTTCACTTCTTTTCAAAACCAGTGTACAAAAGACAAGCCATGCTTAGGCCTTTTGGCAGTTTTTTAAAAATGAGATTCATGCATCTCACTGAATTGCTGCTTTTTTGGAGGCCGCATCTTGTTGTTTTATATTTTTAAAAAAACCCATTTGGTATGTAGTGTCTATGAAAAACTCACAGCCCAGCAAGCTGTTATCATTAAGGAAGCCCTTAATTTTGAAGCCATTCATTATTTAGCCACAGCACAGCAGCTTCAAGACCCCTATCAGGATCAAAGAGGCTGTTTGTTTGCATGCTGTGCAAATTCATACCGAAGTAGAATATTTTCAAGATTGCAAAGTGATTCTCAAAAAGAGGAGATTTACGAAAAAAGAAAGAAATCCACTTCTAACCCAAGCACTGTCAGATATAAGCTCCTCTATAGAGCCGGGGCATTTCCTATACCGTACATATGGAGAGCAACACAAAGTTGCCCTGAAATGTTGTAGCTCTCTTGTTTAGGGTCTCCCATTTTCCTGAAACTTTTAGTATTACATAACTCATACTATCATGGCACTTCATCTTTCCTAATCTAGCTGCACATGATCAGCTGCTTCTGGAAGAACAACCAGATGCTGCAACATGGAACAAATAGGATAATAAATTAAGATAGATCCAAGATGCCCTACAGTTCATGTAGGTGGCTTGGACCCCCCAAAAATGTTTCTGCAGACAGAGATGTCCATGTTGGAGAGGGATTTTCCCTATAGCTCTCTATGCCACTTTCCATGTTGTTCTAGTAGGTCTCCCATTCTTATCTGTGTCCCATCCTTTAGCTCAGGGAAGACCATAGAGAGTTGAGGAAGACAACAGAGGTGAAAGACTACTGGCACTCCAGTTGATTCTATGATGATGTGAGAAGGCAGCGCACATCATTATCCCTCTGATGTTTGCTCTGCCACAACACTGGGTACAAGACATTGTGACACTCTGTCATTGTAATAGGGAAGAGAATATCACTGCACAATCTCCAGAGCAGAATTTGGGGGTCAGAGGTATAGGCAAGAGCACAAGACCTGATTCCATACCCAGAACTTCATTCTGAATCCAACCTATTACATTAGTAGGGAAGTTCCAATGTTGCCAGTGATTCATTGCCGGAATAAATGTACAATTCTATTGAGAAATGACTCCACATCCTTAAAAGCTACCATTGCCAACCATGCCACCAAAGTGGTTCAGAAGGAAGAAAAGAGAAAGACAGACACATGGGCAGAATACTTAAGGAATCTCTGGACTTTGAGCTGTCATCTCCCACAATCTCTGAGAACTGGCTGTGATGGCTGGGAATCTGGAGACTCACAAGTTCCACATCCCTGCTCTAAGTACATTGTAAGTGCAGCTCTTTCTATCCCTTCAGCACTGTGCACTTAGCAAATAAATAAAATTTCAAAAAGCTATCTTCTCAGAAACTCTTAGAAGCATAACAGTTTCCAGAGGGAGCAGCCATGTGAATCTGTACTTCAAACTGGGGAAACTCTCAAGTCCTTGCAATGGGCAATGCTAATCAGTTCAGTGTTCCGTAGTGGTGAGTTGGTGCGCTGTTTCTCTTTTTCTCATCTCCTGAATCACTTTATGGCGTGGTGAGCAAGCTAAGAGGCATAGGGTGAAGCAATATTTAGGAACCTGGGGGAGAAACATTTCAAATATCCCTTAATACCACCAAATGCTGTAGAGGAGAAATGGGCAAAAATTATTTGTGTGCATATTTCCTCCTTACGTGCATCAGTAAAACTGCCTAAGTTTTAAAGGTTACCATTCCTTCTGAAATAATCCGGACTTTTGGCTGCTCTTAAGACTGTTGCCCTTCCGGATCCCAAAGGCCTCATTTGATTCATGGAGCTAGATATACGGTATACATAAGCAGGACAGGCTTGAAGGATATAGGGGCTGGAACCTCTTAACCAACAATAGCAAAAAGATCCAGCTTCTTTTTTCCTCATTTTGATCTTTTGGAATCACTCAATTATAAGGAGGCCTGTTTACATATAGACTGTTCTAAAGGTCATTTTATCTGACCATGGAAAATTTCTGAATGGATAGAATCAGGATCTGTATCTCTTTCTCCTCAGAACTGATTGACAAAGGTATTTATTTATCACCTCTCTTTCCATTTGGTGGCAGGATCAAGGGAGGGGAATGTAGGTTTTGCTCATAGATGTTTCTGTTTTCATTTATTTATTAGATTTTTATCCCACCTTTATTATTTTTTATAAATAACTCAAGGTGGTGAACATACCTAATATTCCTCCCTCCTTCTTTTTTCCCCACAACAACAACCCTGTGAGGTGGGTTAGGCTGAGAAAGAGTGACTGGCCCACAGCCACCCAGCCGGCTTTCATGCCTCAGGCGGAACTCGAACTCGCAGTCTCCTGGATTCTAGGCCAGCACCTTAACCGCTACACCAAACTGGCTCTGTTTCTGTTTTCCTAATAAGACTGCTTCTATGTGTATGGCACCTTTTATTTCCCAAGTCTCAATAAAGCCAAATAAAAAGACTTGAGACGAGGCTTCTTTAAGATAACAGATGTATTTTGATCAAGACACAGCTGGGTGACCCCAATCAACACGTTCAGAAGAGATGTTGATGAAATCACACCTCACAAAACAAACATCAAAGGCTTTATAGACATGTAAATCTGTAATCAGATAGTACATCCCCTCATACCCATACAAGGGATTTTTGGGACGGTCTGAGCAAGTGAAAGGTGCTTCTTAGGAAGGTAAACTTAAATGTAACTTTTTCTTCTGGTTACCAAGAGAATGGCATACAAGATTTTTCTTATCTTTTCTCTGGAATGCAGGGCCCCACAACTGTTGCAAAAGCTTGGTAAAACAAACAACTTGTACTCAGCTAATTGCTTATTCGAAGACAATCGGGCATTCAGCAAAGAGATAAGGGGGGGGGGGAGAAGAAACCAGTGCTCTTTACAAAGCAAAAGCAAGTTAACCCTTTAGAAATAAAATAGAGTGCACTGTTACAGGTATGGTTAAACATTATGTGAAGCATATATATACTGTATATATATAAAATATAAAATTGTATATATATAGAATATAAAATTGTGTATCAAAATAATGCCCTTCATATGGATTTATGATCAGTGTTCAAATATATTTTTTTAAATGTTCAAATGGTTAAAAATACTATCTACCATACAAGTCATTACCAAAGTTTAATTATTTGTGCCTTTTCTTTAACTGGAACAGTTGTTGCCCCCAGATCTCATACTGTGTTCTGTGATGCTATGAGAATAACAGAGGAAGACTATAACTGAAGCCATTTCCATGGCAATAAGTGAGGAACTTGACTGACTTACCCATGCATGTCCATCAGAGAATATACATAATTCTCAGTGTATATTTTCTAATGTATCTCCCTTCTTCTGGACAGTGAATAAGCTATGGAATTAGTGACAGCTTACCTTCTAATCAAAGTGATCAAACATCCCCAGGGCCTACCCATGGATTAAATTCAAGCCACTCGCTAGCAATTAACGGTGCTTGTATAGTTGAAAGGGTCTTAGGCAGGAGATATTAACTGCCAGAAGTAGTGAAGCTGAAAAATCATTATAGGATTGCTCCTGTTTAAATCTGCCCTCTCTTTTCCCACTGACATTTATTTCTGAATGAGAATGGATGAGATCAGGCAGTTAGCTTGTCCAGGAAACAAAATACAGTGTCTGTATTGGGAAGAGTTGGACATGAATAATCTGAACCTTAATTTTCCATCATTACAACGGGATTAATAATGAGTTACCTACACCACTGTTCTGTGGAGTAAATGATCCAAGATATTTCAGTGCTCAAATGACAATTTCAAATGGCCTCCAACATGGCAGAAAAAAACAAAAATAGTTCCAAAGCTGCTATTTAATGCATAAATATCCTATTCTTCTCCTAAGGAGCTTAAGCCATATATGGCAGTCACTTTCATCTATATCTTCCTAACAGTTTGTTAAAGTAGGTTAGGCTGATAATTATGGGTTAGATTCTGGATCAAAACGATCAAGAAAGTTTTGTAGATGAGCAGGTATATGAACTCAGTCCAAGTCTAATGCTACATCTGCTATACCGTATTGCCTTTCAAATTAATGGAGACAGATGTGATATAAAGAGCAATGTCACAGCAAGTTCATCCCTAACATTATGCTGATGAAAAATAACATTTTGCTGATGAAAATATGGGTAATATGCTTGTCACATTCCTTTGTCAAATCAGGGATTATAGTCTGATCAGCCCTATTGTAACTGCAGCATGATGTACTCAGTTTAGTAGATGATAAATCAATTTATATTTGGAGGAAGCTTTTCCTGTCCTGTTTTAAAAGCCAGGAAAGTGGAGGTTCTTCCAGCTGAAACAAATGTAAATATGAATCATGTAATTGATTATGAACGGTTCAAAATGAGGTTGACAAAGCTATGAGTAGGCAGGATATATCCTTAGGATCTAACCACACATGAAGTTAATGATGTGATTAGCAATCATCTTATTAAGTTTTTAAATATTAAATAGAAGACATGTTGAGGATGGGGAAATTGTCATCTGCACTATGGCACGCATGCCAGCCTTCCATTCCCAGCTGCTACCTCTGTAAGAAACAACCCCTGCTGCCATTAGTATTACAAGAAAGTTTAGTGTTTTTTCCCCCCTAATGCTAATTACTAGAGAGCAATTAATACAATCCCTATTTATGCAATTTTATCTAAATGATTATTACAACCCCATCTTGTACTTAATTTTTTACTACCACCATGATTACTAATAATTCATTAGCTTCAGGTGCAGCCGGTCCCTTTTATGTAGAGTCATTAAAGATAAATTACATCAACCAATCCTTTCTTACTTGGGCATCTTTACATGTAGGTACATTGAAATCAAGTTACATCAGCTATTGTTGTCTTGTTTGGCAATTTATTCCCTACAAAGCCTGGAGAATCTTTTACTGAGAATTCACAGTTACATTTTAAATGGGAATTTCGAGGGCTTCAAAGAAAGACAAACTATAACAACCTATCGGGGTTACTTTCCTTAAAGCAGGAACAGTATCTGATAAATAGAGTGAAAGTAAACATAGTTCTTCTTTCATATGGTAAGTCCAGCTTCGTTCTGCCTCTATTCTATTTTGTTGGTTTTGTGCAAAACAATCATTATGTGATTCGGTCAACCCTTCAGGGTAGACCAGACTAAGAAACCAATGCCATACAGGTCAGGACTACTTTTACTGTAAAGCTATAGTAACAGAATCTTGCAAGTCTGAATGCACTCCCCCCCCCCCCCCATCTTCATTAAACCAGAGATGGGCTTGTCTGAGACATTTCTCAAGTTTTCTTGGCCTGGGCTCAAGCCATTACCTTGGTAGTGACCCTTCCTCCTGTCTTTCAAGGCCATTCCCTCTTCCCTCTACAGATTCTGTGTCATAACCACTTATTATTACAAATTAATCAAGACTCTATACACAACTCTTTCCTTCCTAGTTGTTTTCTGGATCCATCCATTTTCTCAAGCAATGAACAGTTTGAGGATGGAGGGAGATGGGATATAACCAATACGAGAGCTACCTCCATTACCATCAGAATAGTATTAGTAGATATATACCTTCTTAAGCACATTTTGTGATCTGTTGATTCCAATATGAGAGACAATAATGCACATTGGACTTTGGCTGAATGGCAGCTACATCAGCCACAACTGATGGTGACTATTAGTAGTACCCCAAATTTGCTACAAGTGGTGGATTCACCGTTCAAATTCTCAGGGATAAGACAGAAAAAAGAAATCACTAATTTTGAAAGTACAGAATGGCTAACTGTTATACATGAATTAAATGCCAGTGATTTTACAGTAACTATTCAGTGCTAGAATATGAGAGAATATCGTGAATAGACTGCTATAAGAAAGTGAATTTACTTCTAAAACAAAGACAAATGGGTTTTGCTTCTACAGATCTGTTTTTCCTACTTACTGCAGAAAAAAAAAGGAGAGAGCAAGTCACAGATGAAAAGGAAAACAGATTTATTCCATTTGTGAATCTGGAGAAATATTTTCCTCCTCCAGAGACTGGCTTATGTTTTGTCTTTCTGTCTCTTATTCACGCCACAGACTCTTGTAAGATTTTCAAGGTGATTTCTAAATTGTCATGTTATGTGACTTGTAATCGTATTTTTCTTGACAGATCTTTGGGGAATCTTTACTGGCTGTTTAATATATATCTGTACATATATATATATACACCGTACATATATATATACACACACACACATATTTAGAATCATATACACACACACACACGCGCACACAACCCTGAAATATAATTTTTTAAAATTAAAAATAAGCATATTAAGAATATATTTTCTGATAAATATGAGAAGATAAACAACAGCAAACCTTAGTTTGCCTGTACTAAAACATGTGTTGAGTAAAGTTTTGTGACTTTATTCCAAGGATAAGCATTCAAATGACCTTATTTAGAATTTGAAACTCAGGATAGAAAGTTTTCATGAAATGAAATATGTAAAGCATGATTTAAAAATGTAAATATGTAAAACACATTGAAATATTTATTGGCATGTGACCCCAAATAGGTTAACTTAGAAAAACTCTGGTCCTCTACATAAAAATAGTTGTCCATCCTAGTTATAAACTAATTAATACATTCTGACTATGTCTTCTTGGCATAGCATGGGCTAAGGACTTTTCTGTGTAGAGTTTTAGCTATCCTTGCTCTTCTTTTGCTAATGTTATGAATCTATTTCCTAACTAATAACCTTTACTTCATTCAGTCAGTCAGTTCCACCATTCCAGAATCCTGGAATTCATCTATCTGTTATTTCTGGCCCTCTATAGTAAGTAAAGGAAGATATTATTGATATGAGAATTCCATTCAGCTCAAATAGTCTTTGGTTGCCAATTGTTAATGTCCTCACTGAAGTCTCCAGACTAGAACGGCTTCTTTTGTACTTTCTAAGTTATCATGGTATTGTTTGTGTGTATGTGAATTCTTTGATTATTACTTTGGAAAATGTAGGCAAGCCAGACTGGCAGTATGGTAGCAGTGAAAAGAAATTATATTTAATCTATGAAAAAATGTCAAAGGCCTTAATGTTTTCTTCTTTAAGTATCATTATTGGCACTAGAGTAAGCATGACATGATATAGCTTAACAACATCAGTAAAAGATGCAAGTCCCCATTTTGATTTGGTGTGTTGTTCAGAAGGGTTATTGCTCTAGACCAGATACTAATGGTCAATAAGAAGCAAAAGCTGTGAATAGGACTAAAGCAGATGGTGAGCAAGGTCAGATGCAAATGTGAGTAGGACAATCTCTTCTCCCCTGACACCCTCCTTCTCTCCCTGCCTCTGATCTCCCCCTTCTTCCACTTTTTCTCCTCTGCTTTTGATGATCCTCTTCTCTCCATCCCTCCCTGCAGAACAAACTGGGAGAAGAGATAGATTGCCAGAGAGGCCTGAACTGACAATTTCCAGAGGACCTGCATGCTAATCTAGGGCTCCAAATTGTACACCTCTGTTTAATGGACATGTACATTACCTCTCTTCTTTCTCTGATAAACTATTTCCATATTCTGCCTCAATTTTAGTAAGTCAGAAAGCCTTCCTTCAGGTAATGCCAGGATTTAGACAGAAGCTACTACATAGTAGATAAGCAAAGAGACCAGTCCCCCAGAAAAGAGTTTATCCAGCAGGCTCTCCCTTTTCCTCTCCTTTTGTTTGTTCCTTGGTAAATCTCCATGTACAATGATGACATGCCATGAATAATAAATCTTGATTCTAGTAGATCAAACCGCATAACTGCTTTCTGAGGCAAATACATTTTTCACCTGCAATTCTTATGCAAGCCCCAAGATGGAGTGAATGATCCAGCATAACATTTATATTTCTTCTCCCACCACTCCTTTAATTTTAAGAGTTTTCAGTCAACTCTGGTACAAAAGTTAATTTAGGATTCACCCTTAGTTAGAAATGTGACCCTTCAAGAAGGAAGAGGTATACAGTGTTTTGATTTCATTCACAATCTTCCTGGATGAAATATGAGTGAGATTTCACAATCTTTTGGTTCAACAAAATATGGGTCTGTAAAACGACATGTTTATTGTTTGGGAAAGATAACAAAGTTTCCTGTGTCTAAAATGTGTATTGAATGCAATGGCATAAAATCTGACCACTGGAGCTGCCTCCTGCAAGTTGGATCTGTGATTTCAGTGGCCCTGACTCTTCAGCACCTCATAGCCTACTGACCACCAAGAGCCAGTGGAGTGTAGGTAGAGAGTTTAACATTTACTCCATGTCCCCTCTTTTGTGTTCCTGCTTTGTCTACAAGGCTGCTAATCTCAGGGTCACTTCCTTCTGCCTTTGTTCCCACTCTTAGGAATGCTCATAAATGTGTACATGTGCTTTCCTCCAACACTTCTTTCTGTGACTGCTATAGCAGAAATTTATCTGAATCTCTTCCAGAAGTGAAATAGGTCCAAGGAAGGGGAAAACACTAGAACCAGAAAGATTTTGTTGCTAACCTGCTCCTTTCCTTTCCTAATCCTTCAAGGTGACCCAGTGGCTGACCTAGTAGATTGACAAAGCTAATTCAGAGTCTAATTCTCAGTAAGCAAGTTGATCAAAATTGTGTTTCACAGCAGCTATATAAAGAAATGAAGGGTCCTGGTTCTAGTCCTGGTGGCTCTTCATTTTGGCTGGTGTGGGTCTTCCGGGCTGTGTGGCCGTGTTCTTGAAGTTTTGTTTCCTAACGTTTCGCCAGCACCTGTGACCGGCATCTTCAGAGTGCAGGAGCACAGACAGGAGCAGTTCTCTCTGTGCCCAGAGTGATGTGACCCTTTTGTGGGTATTTATAGAGATCTGAGGGGCGGGGGGAAAGGGGGGGATTGGGTGTGTGTGTGTGGGGGGGTTCAGTTATTGAGTGGCTGCTTGTTTTGGTATCAGCATCTGTGTGTATCTTCCTGGGGATTAAGCAGGGTTTTTTCTTCTATTGAATTGTTAACGAGGGGCTGCTGGGGGTGATTAGCAAGTTCATTGTGTGAACTGTTCACATGTCCTGGTGGTTGAGCTGAGTTCCTTGACCTTTTGCAGGCTGTATTTTTCAGGATTGGTAGCCAGGTTTTGTTGTTTTTTAGACTCTCCTCTTTTTTATTGAAACTGTGCTTGTGTTTGTGAATCTCAATGGCTTCCCGGTATAGCCTGGTATAGTGGCTGTTGGTGTTGTCCAGTATCTCTGTTTTCAAATAGGATTTTGTGTCCAGTGTGCTTGAGAGCATGTTCAGCTACTGCAGATTTTTCTGGTTGCTGTAGTCTGCAGTGCCTTTCGTGTTCTTTTATCCTGGTATGGATGCTGCGTTTTGTGGTCCCGATGTATACTTGCCCGCAACTGCATGGTATGCGGTATACTCCTGCGGCGGTGAGGGGATCCCTTTTGTCTTTTGCTGATTTTAGCACTTCTTGTACTTTTCTGGTGGGTCTGAAGATTGTTTGGAAATTTTGTTTTTCCATCAGTTTTCCCATGCGGTCTGTGACCCCTTTGATATAGGGCAGAAATACTTTGTTGGTGGGTGGCTGTTTTTCTTCTTCAGTCGCATGTTGCTTTCTTGGTTTGATGGCTCTTTTTATTTCATTTTTGGAGTAGCCATTCGCTTGTAGGACCCAATTAAGGTGGTTGAGTTCAGAGTTTAGGAATTGGGTTTCGCAGATCTGATTGGCATGATCCATGAGGGTTTTGATAATGCCTCTTTTCTGACGTCGGTGGTGGTTGGAGTTTTTGTGTAGGTACCGGTCTGTGGGGGTGGGTTTTCTGTAGACTTTGTGTCCTAATTTGAGGTCTGGTTTGCGTATGACCAACGTGTCTAGAAATGGAAGTTGGCCGTCCACTTCTTTTTCCATGGTGAATTGTATATTGGGGTGGACGCTGTTTAGGTGGTTCAGGAACTTCTCTAGGTCTTCTTCATCCTGACTCCAAATTGCAAAGGTGTCATCCACAAATCGGAACCAGACTGTTGGGGTAACAGGTGTGGTTTCTAAAGCCCATTTTTCAAAATGTTCCATGTAGAAATTTGCTACGACTGGGCTCAGGGGGCTTCCCATGGCGACACCGTCCATCTGTTCGTAGTACTCATTATCCCATAGGAAGTAACTGGTTGTTAGGCAGTGCTGAAATAAGGCTGTTATGTCTTCTGGGAGGATCTGTTTGATGAGTGCCAGGGTGTCCCTCACTGGTACCTTGGTGAACAGGGAGACCACGTCAAAGCTGACCAGTTTGTCCGTGGGGTTGAGTTTCACGGTGCTGATTTTGTCGATGAAATGTCCTAAGTCTCTGATGTGGGCTGGAGTCTGTCCAACGTGGGTCTGTAGAAGGGTGGCCAGATGTTTGGATAATTCATATGTCGGGGAGCCAATGGCGCTTACGATGGGTCTGAGTGGGATCGAGTCTTTGTGGATTTTGGGGAGTCTGTATAGTCTGGGTGTAAGGGCTTCTGTCTTGCATATGCGTTGAAGTACGTTGGGGTGAAGGGAGGAGCTCCTCATCAGGGTGTTGGTTTGTTTCATGATTTTGCTGGTCGGATCCCGTTTTAGTTTTCTGGTGGGGTCTAGTAGTTCTCTAACTTTGTCTTTGTATTCATCTGTTTCCATAATTACCGTGGCGTTGCCCTTGTCAGCCGGCAGGATGATGATGTCGGGGTCCGAATTGAGGGTTTCTAGGGCATTTCTCTCTTTCCTCGTTATGTTGCTGGTGGGAGGCTTTGCTTTCCGTAGGATCCTTGCTATCTCACCCCTTATTTCCTCTGCTTCCTCTTCAGGACGGTGGCGGATGGCTGATTCCACATTGGCGATGATATCTTCCACAGGAATTCTGGGGGGTGTGATTGCGAAGTTTCCTCCCTTGGCTAGGATGGCGGTTTCTTCTGGCGCGAGTTGGCGTTTCGTCAAATTGATGACAATGCGGGCGGGATCCAGCGCCAGTTTTGGTTGATTGTTTTGGCATTTGTTAAACTTTTGCTTTTGCCTGGTTGTGTGGTCAATGATATCCTTTTCCAGACATAACAGCCTTATTTCAGCACTGCCTAACAACCAGTTACTTCCTATGGGATAATGAGTACTACGAACAGATGGACGGTGTCGCCATGGGAAGCCCCCTGAGCCCAGTCGTAGCAAATTTCTACATGGAACATTTTGAAAAACGGGCTTTAGAAACCGCACCCGTTACCCCAACAGTCTGGTTCCGATTTGTGGATGACACCTTTGCAATTTGGAGCCAGGATGAAGAAGACCTAGAGAAGTTCCTGAACCACCTAAACAGCGTCCACCCCAATATACAATTCACCATGGAAAAAGAAGTGGATGGCCAACTTCCATTTCTAGACACGTTGGTCATACGCAAACCAGACCTCAAATTAGGACACAAAGTCTACAGAAAACCCACCCACACAGACCGGTACCTACACAAAAACTCCAACCACCACCGACATCAGAAAAGAGGCATTATCAAAACCCTCATGGATCGTGCCAATCGGATCTGCGAAACCCAATTCCTAAACTCTGAACTCAGCCACCTTAATTGGGTCCTACAAGCGAATGGCTACTCCAAAAATGAAATAAAAAGAGCCATCAAACCAAGAAAGCAACATGCGACTGAAGAAGAAAAACAGCCACCCACCAACAAAGTATTTCTGCCCTATATCAAAGGGGTCACAGACCGCATGGGAAAACTGATGGAAAAACACAATTTCCAAACAATCTTCAGACCCACCAGAAAAGTACAAGAAGTGCTAAAATCAGCAAAAGACAAAAGGGATCCCCTCACCGCCGCAGGAGTATACCGCATACCATGCAGTTGCGGGCAAGTATACATCGGGACCACAAAACGCAGCATCCATACCAGGATAAAAGAACACGAAAGACACTGCAGACTACAGCAACCAGAAAAATCTGCAGTAGCTGAACATGCTCTCAAGCACACTGGACACAAAATCCTATTTGAAAACACAGAGATACTGGACAACACCAACAGCCACTATACCAGGCTATACCGGGAAGCCATTGAGATTCACAAACACCAGCACAGTTTCAATAAAAAAGAGGAGAGTCTAAAAATCAACAAAACCTGGCTACCAATCCTGAAAAATACAGCCTGCAAAAGGTCAAGGAACTCAGCTCAACCACCAGGACATGTGAACAGTTCACACAATGAACTTGCTAATCACCCCCAGCAGCCCCTCGTTAACAATTCAATAGAAGAAAAAACCCTGCTTAATCCCCAGGAAGATACACACAGATGCTGATACCAAAACAAGCAGCCACTCAATAACTGAACCCCCCACACACACACACCCAATCCCCCCCTTTCCCCCCGCCCCTATCTCTATAAATACCCACAAAAGGGTCACATCACTCTGGGCACAGAGAGAACTGCTCCTGTCTGTGCTCCTGCACTCTGAAGATGCCGGTCACAGGTGCTGGCGAAACGTTAGGAAACAAAACTTCAAGAACACGGCCACACAGCCCGGAAGACCCACACCAGCCATCGTATGCCGGCCGTGAAAGCCTTCGACAGCTCTTCATTTTCTTTCTCTCTTCATTTACAGGACTTATTTGGCCACCTATCTCATGTAAAGATTCTAGGTTTTATTCAATCCATAAAAACAAAGATAAAAACAAAAATACCCTTCCCCCTAGGTGCCAGACCAAATATGCCCAACTCAACCCCCATCCTAGTCCAGTGCTTGGGGAAAGAACCAGGTCTTCACAGCCTCCGCAAGGCTAAAAGATCCCTCAGATCTCAAGTAGGAGGCTATTCCAAAGAACTGGGGCAGCCATATCTTTCTGCAGCTGAATTGTGGAATTTGCTAGGGTTATCAGCTCTGGGCTGCTATTTAGTGGTCATCTGGAGTTTTGCAGCCTAAAGTTGGTAACACTAGAATTTGCTCTGATAAGCGAGTATAGTTGAGAAGGATTACTATTCCTATTCATCCCCAAATTTCAGGGAAAGGGTTATTTGCTGAAGATTGTTGGGACTTCTGCTTACTTGCTCCTGCAAGCTGGTGAGAGAAGTTGTGAATGACTCAAACTGGTATTCTCTGATAGAGATGATGATGATGATGATTTATAGACCATCAAATTCCAGTAACTCTGGGCAGCTTAATATATGTAAACAATAAAGTCAAAAAATAAAACTCCAAAGAGAGTGTCATCTGGGAGGAACAGCAAACAACTCTCTCCTGCACCAATAGAGATAAAATAGACAAAAAGTTCCTTCAAACAGCCTAACCTAAAGCCTGGGTGAAAAGCCATGCTTTTAACACTCTTTTAAAGGCTGGTATGTTGGGGGCCATGTGAATTTCCAGGGGGATATTATCCAGAGGGCAGGTGCCATGATAGAGAAGGCCCATCTACTGGGTTTTGCTAGGTGGCATTGCATAATTGATGGGACCAAGAGCAAGCCAACTCCGTCAGATTTTACAGGATAGGCAGAAACTGTAGGAGTAGGATTGTTCCTCAAACAACTAGGCCTTGTGCCATGTGGGCCTTAAAGATACAACCAAAGCCTTGAATTGTACCTAGAAGGCAACTGATAAGCAGTGCAATTCACTTAAACAGGCATGGTGTGGTCCGCTCATCAGTGCTCGTACTGCTGCATTCCAGACCAGCTCTATTTTCTGAATGGTTTTCAAGGGCAACCCCATGTAAAGTTGTGGCATTGTGATAATCCATCCATGAGGTGACCAAAGCATAAGTGACTGTAAGAAGAGCCTCCTGGTCCAGGAAAAGGCACAACTGGTACACAAGATGAACTTACACAAAGCCTTCCTGGCCACAGCCACCACCTGTTCTTCAATTTGGAATTTGGAAATTATTGACTTGTACATCATGTATTTCATTATTTCTTATTATCCGTATCGACTCATTATATGTATAGTTCTTGACAAATTAGAGAAGAACATACATTCTACTCAGAATCTCGGTGGGAGTGGATTTGTATGCTTGGCTTCTAGCAGACCCTCAAAAATAGCAAATGTTAATAAAAATAATTCCTACTTATGCCTTTCCACTCGTGGGGAAAAAAAGATCATGGTGGGAGTCGACAAAGATGGCATTTATTTTAGAGGCTTTACAAGGGGGCCAAGAAGCGCCTTCTTGTTTTTAAAACAAGTTTTGAATGTGTGGCAAGCTTGCAGCTGTGCCAGGTCTTTGAAGAATATAATATTGTTTTCTGGCACTTCCTGGAACAGCACTGCTGCAAAATGGAACCAATTTGTCATCTGCTAATCCCTGTAATTTATTTATTGATATTTTTTCAGTGTGAGGGCCTCATATTTAATTTGTAATGTTTAAGATAATGTAATCAGAGTTGGGAACTGATATTCCTTAATATAACCCTTACCATTTGCCATGCAATATCTGGTAGGTTATAGATTTCTCCTCCTGTACTATATGGTATTTATTTAATTTATTCATGTGTCTATGAGCATATTCAAAATACCATTTCCAAAGAATATATCTCAGTGCAGTTTATAAGATTCAGTTAAAATCCCAAGAAGAGCATTTCACAGGGAATCAATTACCTAAGTTCCTCTTCACTGAACTGTTCAAAAAGAGGCTGTACAGTCCTATCTTGAATGCTTTAATTTGGGTTCCTGTTTAATCTGAACAATTATAATATTTTGTCATATATGCCTTCACATCTAAATAAACATAGCTATTATGTATGCATGCAATCATTAGAACAACACTGATTTGTTTCATCATTTATTTATTTATTTTCCTCATTCACATATTGCCAGAATCCAAATACTCCTCCCGGCAGCTTACAACCATTTCTTTAAAAAAAAGACACACAGTGGTGATAGAAGCACAATAAAACTATGGAATCCCATCAAATACCATCCATCAGCATAGGGCAACTTCAACTTTCAAAGGCCGTACAGAATAACTTCATTTTGACAGTCTTTTGAGATTATGGCAAGGATGTTATCAATCTAACCTCCAGGGGAAGACTGTTCCATTGTGTGGGGGCCATCAGCAAGAAGTGCTACCTTTGGGTCCCCAATGATCTCACTTCTCCCACAATTTGCCTATATGGGTAAATTAGAGCAAAAAGATTCTGCTTCTTTTTCTTGCACACTTTCCAAGTAAAGGGGAGGATGCTTGTCTCTTGTGTAAAGGAGGAGCAGCCTGCATCTATTGATTGTTTGGCTAGTAGACTTCTTATCAATCTGACAGCCAGCTCTCCCATAATGGTTCTCACCTACCAGGATGTGGGCTGCTACATTCTGCCCCAGTTGCAGCTTCTGAATAGTCTTCAAAACTAGCCCTATATAGAATGCATTGCAATAGTGTACAAGCTGGCTGGGGGATCCTGAGAGTTGAAGCCCACACATCTTAAAGCTGCCAAGATTGAGAAACAATGGTTAATGGAATCAAAGCCCACCAAAGTAGGACCAAAAGAACTCCACTCTCCAGTTCTTGACAAAGATCATCCACCGGAGTGAGCAATGCTGCTCAATCCCATGCTTGGGCCAGAATACTGATTGAAAAGGGTTCAGAGAATCTATTGTCTCTAAGAAGTTTGGCAGCTGGAGTCACATCATGTTCTCAACAACCTTCTCGAAACAGTTATCCACTATAATTGGTTCCAGGAAAGGCCTCTTCGCCAGTATTAAAGGCAGCCAGGACAACCTTTTCCGATAGAGAGGCAATAATAATTTCCTGGACCCAATTAAACACTCCCACAGAGGATAAAGCCAAGAAAGTCATGATTAACGACAGGTTGTGCAATTCATTACCACTGAGAAGCCTATTTACCTCATCAAGCCAGAATGACTCCCAGATAACGGTAGCAAATGTTGCCCCTGACACCACTTGAGATCCATCTCATGAAGAGTCAAGATTCCAGCAAATTTGAGTGATGTTATCAGCAAAATGTGCAAAAGCACACAGTGACTAAGTGGCAGTGATTTCTGCTTGTCACTCCCTAAGAGAGAATGAAGAACCTGAGACAGAATTGTTTGACCACAACAACTCACCAATGCAATAAGGGTGACAAACTGAGAAGATTTCACTACCCTTACTGTGGTGTAGGCTTGCATATGAGCTCCTCCTTGTGCTTAGTCACCTTCACTTTAGGTTTCTAACTGATTGAAAATTATATTTTTATCTTTATAGACATGAAAATTGTGCTTCCCTATTCAGATAATTGATAAAGCTAATTAACAGCACGAAGTTCTAATGGTGTGTATCTGTGTGTCAGGTTTGGCAGTTTCAGCTTTCAGCCCATAATTTATAGAAACTGACATCACAAAACCAACTTTATTTGCTTCAAATCTCCTGGTGATCCTTCTAGTGGCTTCATTTGGCTATCTTCATACAGCTATCCTACAGGTAGTGGATGAAACCTGTGAACTGCTCCTTGTAAAAGCAACTTTCAAAGTGACTTTATTTCTACCCTCTCACTCACTGTAAAAACCCCTGACATATTGGCTGCTGACAACTCTTGCAGAAAGCAATGCTGTGATTTTCTGAACAAAGTTGCTCCATTGTCTAAATTCCCCTTCCCTCCCCCATATCATTTTAGGGACATTTACAACTTCTCAGTTCAGAGATTCTTGGAGCTGCTTGGGTTCTCAATTTTTACTTTCATGTTATGCATATTGGGGTGAGCTAAGATTGTGATTAGTCTAGAAGTTATAACCTGAATTTACAATCTTGACAGCTTTGAGTGGGACCTTTCCCTGAAGATGCTAGGAATATTTAAATAATGATAGGACAAAGTGATACTATTTCCTAAGGGACAATAGAAAACAACTTGGCCTTTCAAAAATGTTAGGTTGATGCGCTTTCCTATGAACATGAAGCTTAAGTGTGGCATCATTTAGTAAAATATCTCTGGGGATTTCAAGTGAATGAAAGAGGGGATGTATAAAACTACAGTATGCACTGCGGTCAAAATAAGCAAGAAAGATGGATGTGGCAGAATCGGTTCTGATTAGATAAACTGTATGCCTTGAGAAATAATGTTTCTATAGACAGAGTAATTTTTAAAGCTGTTGCAGTAGAGAAAGGGACATTTTAATAGTAACTGCTATATGAGTCAAATGATGAATGTTTACTATAATTTAAAGTTCTGAAATATTACCAGATCATATTTCTCTCACACTTTTTTCCCCAGTCAGCTATCATATAAAGTTACAATAATATTGGAGATGATGTTCTTCAAAATATTATGCAATGTCTATAAAGGGGTATTGAATTGCTATATTTTAAAATGTGAATGGGAACAATATGGAGGAATGGAACATGGAACATTCTCATTGAGCAAGAAATGTATCCAAAGCAATGCAAGTAGATGGGCTTCACCTTAAATTAATATGATCTGTAGGACATGCTTTCCATAACTGCCAATTCTCTAGGATCGTGGAATCCAACTAAATTAACATTTATATGGGGTAAGGAAAAAGGGGAAATCTCTTTATTTCATGAAAAAACTTCACTGAAGCATATGTAAAACCACTGGAAATAGTTCAATTTTTTTTTCAGAGTTCCAGTCTCCAGTCTCAAAAAGCAGATTAAAGGCAGAATGTATTTAATTAGAATTTTTAGTGAGAAGGGAAAGTAGAGAGGCAGCAGCGGTATTTAGCTGATTATACTTATTTACTGTAATGTCACCTACCCTATCTGTTACTGCTTCCAGGCATTGAAATTACAGTGCGTATCTTCATCCAACTCAGATGACAAGGAGAAATAGGACTGTGTCACTGGTGGTACCTTGCTTCAAATCACTGGATTATCCTTCCTAGGGGCTTCATTTGGCCATCCTACAGGCAGTGGAGGAAGGAGGCAAAAACAGTTATGCCAGGAGTGGTCAACCTTTTTCCTGCTAATGGAATTTTTTTGAGCCAAGACTGCAGGGGGACGGCAGTGATGCAGTATAATTACACTTTGCGGCTCTTTTGGCAGATTTTTAAAATAAAAGTGGGTACATTAAACCTAGCAGGATTACTGCACTTGTTTTGAAGAAGAGAAGGAAGATGATAATGATTTTGCAAAACTATCATTTTGGCGGCATGCACTTGAGAAACTCAGGCAGGTACAAAAAGGAAGCTGCAGACAAGCCACAGATTGCCTATTTCTGGGCAAAATGCTTCTTAGGCTGCCCTTCTGTAGCTGGTGTTAAGACCTGGATATCAAGTCCTGTTAAACTAAAGTCCTGTTAAAGCATGTATCTGAGGAGAGATACCTAGAACTGCATCATTCAATTGAGAGAGGAGAGATGCCAATTGGCAGTCCTGCCTGTAGTAAAGCCAGGAGCATTCAAAGGCATAGAACAGCACTAAGTCTGACCAATCATGGGATTCACGCCTTTAAAAATATTGGAGTGGTAGGACAACCAAGGATGCTGGTAAAGTTCTCCAAAGCAAGGGTAGGAAAGTGAGGGCACCTCCCCTTATTCCTTTTGATTTCCATGGGAGATGAGAGAGAGTTTTACTAGCAGCCAGATCCAGACCCTTAGTTTGTTTAAATATTAGAAATCTTAGGGCTGCAATCACTTTGAAGAATTTTAAGTATTCCCATTTTATGCTGCAGGTGTCTTCCCTGTTTCTCCAGCTGCTATTATAGTTATATGATAATGTGAATCAATTAATAAAGTAATAGCAATAAATGATTTTGTTCCAATCTTTAAGGAAATCTCAGGAGAGACTGCTGGCATACTAGCACTCTGACAACATGCAGTGTCTTTTTCTAACACACGCCGCACCTAACTACTCCAATGAATTTTCCAGCACTTAATTTCTATGAAAGTTACTGAAAAGATGATTGTTTGTTTTCTCCATGGTCACTATAGATCTCTTATGAAGGTAGCGCCTTTGTTAAGGCATTAACTGAGGCAAACAAAGCACTAGGAGGTAATGTAAAGAAGGAAGTTGGAGCCCAATTTAGGTTAGTGAAAGTAAAGCTCCCACTGAGTTGGGTCTGACTCTGGGGGACAACATGGACTCATCCATGTTACTTGCTACAATACTTTAAATAAGAAATCAAAGCATTTCGAGATAGATGCAATGAAGTATCTTTTATTGGCATGCACAACTACAGTAATCACTGGGCTCTTGGCCACAAGAATGCAAAAGAGCCCCAAACTAAACAAGGTTATGGGTTATATACCCCCACAACTGTTACATAGGGCAATGCAAATCATATTATGACCTTTACAGCCAGAATGTAACATCTGATCATACTATGGGATGACCTTACTATGGTCTGACCAAATGTCTCTAAATTCTGCATTCCTACACAGGTTCCAAGCCCACCTTCTCCTACCGATATTAGCATCTTCTTACATAAACAGTGTCCCATGTAGTGTCTCCTTTCACATCAACAAAAGGGTGCCAATCCGGTTTCTGTTATCTGCCTCCTTCCGCTTCAGGGTCATCAGGCTCTTGTTTCCATTTGTTTGCTCTGGTAAACATTTCAGAATTATAAGGGAATGGTAGAACATTATTTGTCCCCCCCGCCCCACAAATATAGAAATGACTTGTTCCTGTTGTCTCTTGGGATTTTTCAGCTCCCTAATTGTGTTTACAGTCCTGGGGTTTCTCTGGGGGTCTTATGGAAGGGCAGACTGCCTGAGCAACTTCCTCCCCCTCCCCAGTGTCAGGATGACCCAGCCACCAATCATAGAGTAGCATTGGGCAGCAGGGGAGACAAGATGTCTGCTTGGGAGCTCTGCAGCCACAGACCTCACGATGAACAGACTGAACAAACAGAGCCAAAGCCCAGGAGTCAAAGTAAAGGATATAAGTAAAGGATAGACAGCCCTGATGAGAAAGAGGCAGCAGCTGAGAAAACTAGAGAGAAGGGGGCATTTTTTTTTCTTCCCTCAGACCTGGCATGAGGGAAAACTTCTGCTAGTCATTTCCCTCAATGGGAGCAAAGATTTGGAAGAGGAGAAAGGCCAAGAAGCCCAGCCAGGAACACACCAGTGGAAAAGAGAAGAAAATGTGAAGATTTGACAGAAAAGCAATAGAAAACAGAAACTAGAAAAAGATAAAAGACAGATTGAACTCTGTAGAAAGGGAGTATAGCTTTATAGAGAGTGACCACAGGGATATACAGGGGTTAAGACAAAAGAAAAATAGAGGTCAACAATAAACAAATATATTAGAGATACAGAATAGAAAGATATGAAGATGCAGTGAAATTGGATTTTAAAGAATAGAGTGTAGATAAAGAGCCTGTAGAAAAGAGATAGTTCAAATAGAATATAGTTTTAGTAGTCAGGTATTAGTTTCTGGACTAGTTGAAGGAATTTATAATTTACAATTCCTTTTTTGGGGGGGTCAGCTTTCCTTGTTTTGTAAAATAAAAGTCTTTCCCAGCCATTGAACAGAGATACCACAAAACAAAACAAAACAAAACAAAACAAAGCAATCAGGTTCCCAGTGCTTTGTGTCTTTATTGAGTCTGGGTCAATCTGATTATTTGTGCTTCAAAAAGGTGTCCCATCCAAGCACCAGTCAGATCCAGCCCTCCATAGCTATTTGGAGGTCACCCAGGATCAGCTGGGTATCACCACCAGCTGTAACAATTTAAGTTAGTAGATATACCTGAAAGCTGCTGATATATCCAGCTGTTTTCCAGAGGCTGTAGCTTTTTTATTGATGTCGGGAATAATTTGTTCAGAACCCTCCTTGTATTCTCCTTTGCTATGCCTATTTGCTGCTGTTAAGTCTCCATGAATATTTAATTATTGCTTTTACAAACCGCTACCTAGAAGGTTACATGCATACTGGCCTGTAGAGAATTGCTGTTTTTCAGGAACCATTTCTCCTGGAGGTTTTTTTTGAAAACTTACTGGCTACACAGATGCTTTCTGGAGAGCCATGAAGCAGACTACTGAAATGGAGGAGGAAGAAAGAGAAAATTGTTCACATAGATCTGCCCTTCTGGAAGCCACTGTGCCACAATCCGCTGTTTTTGATTTCAGCCGGGTGACCTGAATGAAGAAACTGCTATTGGCCCACATGCACTGTGTTCCCAGGACAGCTAGTCCCATGGGTTGGGCAGATGCAGTCCCTTCAAGGCAATGGGCAGAAACTTTTTGCCAGAAGGAGGAACCCTTTTATTTATATAGCTGTTGGCCAGAAGGAGCCCACAATGTTTCATGTACACCTTTAAAAATAGGTCTTAACATTTCTATTGGAGGAAATGGGATGTGTTCAAGAAGGAGATAGGGGTACTGCTATTCAGAATGGCTGCCCATGGAAGACTGCTATTTGCTTCTCAGGGACTGCTTGCTAAAAAATATCATCCATTTTCCTATTCTGACAAATGAACAGCACTGGAATCTGTGCATCTTGTTTTCTTGTTTGTTTTGCATGCTTATCCTATTTCTCAAGCCAACAGAAAAATCTGACCCAGATTAATCTCAGTTAAGGGAAGGATGACCAAAGACAGGGCAAACATGAGTCAAATTTGGAGAGATGAAAGCAGAATGTTGCATATATTGAAAATATATAAGCTGCAGACTGCTAGAGAATTCATTTTCCAATGGAAGACAGGACATTAATGTTGCCATCCTCTCATGCTACCTTATTACTAAATAAATGCAGGAAGACCATATTCTGTTCTCTCAGAAAGAAATTCTCTTTCACTAGAAATAGAAATTGAACGAGAACAAGTAGAAAAATGCAGGAGGATTTTTCTGCATACTAACTAAAGGAATGCATTTTGAGTTTCTTGCAGACTGATTTTTACCATCATATAAATCTGAAAATCTTGGATAATCCCTGTAAGAAAGGATGGAACAATCTTGCAATGACAAAACTAATAGTACATAATGGCAAAACATGGCTGGGAAGATATGATAGTCCTTTCTGAGCAATAGTTCTTCATTAATTGCTCATAATTCATAATACAAAAACACTTATCTTTTATCATGGGTAAATTTCACTTTTTTAAAATGTTGATTCTCTCATTCTGCTGAACTTGTACCATTTGGTGTGAAAAATCGTTTTGGACCATGGAACAATAAAATAGCCAAGCATTGTTCATATTCATTTGGCAGAGGGCAGAACTTAAATATATGCTCAGGACCAACTAAACCGCACAGTGAGTCAATCATCTTGAATGCCAGATGCTTGGGCTAGGCAGAAGTATTAGCCTCCTAATTCTTCCTTCTGAATTCCTGAGCTGTTTTTAATTTGTTGAATGACTGAGTTGGAAATGTCATGGCTTTCTTAGATGTGGCGGAAGATGCTTTCCCATCACCAGTGTCTATTGAGGTAAGCTGATCTGGCTACATCTTTACTTCTGCCTTAGGTGCTAAACCTCTTAGGCTGACCTTGTTAGTAAAATAACTGAATAATGTAGAGCCCGGAATCTACCACAAGTTATATAGAATTCACAAATGAAATACAGCAGATTAAACAAAACAAAGCAATAAGACTGCTGTAAAATGATACTCCACAACAAAGCGAATTAGGTCATTTTAAGAAAATGAAAAACACAGCTGTAGAATTTATAGAATTGGTTTCTTCATATGCATGAGGACCAGACTACAGTGTAAACTTCAGGGCACATTTGTCTCTGACAGGGTTGGCAGGCTCCGGATCTCATCGATAAAGCAATGATATTGTATGACACCTGGGGGTGGGGGGGAAGTACAGGTCCATGTTCCGAAGGACAAGCCATCTCTGTTGCTATGCCTGCCTTTTGGAAAAGCATCCCCACCCAAGCAAAGTCCTTATGGCCCTTGACCCTGCTGGCATTTAGGTAGGGTCTTAAAATACCTAAGGTTTATTCCAGAGGCTTTGGACCAGGATGGTATGTAGCTCTGTTTATCACTATGTCAGGTTGATGTAATTGTAATTGTTATTTGTGGTATATTTGATTATGTTTTTCCTCCCCAATGTGGTCATTTGCTATTGTTGTGGTCTTTTTACTGATTTTCTAAAAACCCCTGTAAACCACACAGAATTGAAAGTGAATTGGGGTGGGGCAATAGAAAATGATTAAGTCAATCAATCAATCAATGGCATGGATCCTATGTTTTTCTCTAGATTTGCACCAACTGTTTCTGATATAAAATCTTAAAAACTCTAGAGACAAAACTGTGCCTTGCTTTGCATCTTTTGGTGTAATCCTCTGCCACCCCTATTTCAGCAGGACATGCATACACTGGAATTGGCACTTGTTGCAAGTCATTTTCCATTGTTCCTTGTAGCTGCGAGTTGTGTCACAGAGAATTTTACTTGTAGCCATGTGGGATCCCTCTGTGGAGCAGCAGGTTCTCAGTGCTTCCAAAATAACCAAAGACAAGAAAAAAAAGAAGCCCAAATAAGCCAGACAGATGTCTGCATTAATTTGATTAATATATCTTGATTTATGGCTAACCAATTACCAGTAACAAACAATCAGCCAGATAGAGATGTTTTCACTAGCTAACTTGAATAGGTACAACATAATAAGGAAATGTTATTTATGTCAAAGACCATCTGTTCATATTATAATATAGAAAAAGAAGACAAGAAAAAAAGAACAAGAACTAAAATTCTCAGACAGTATTAAACTAAATGGACATTTGCATGGCATGTGTATACTATATGTGTATACATTACATACATAGGTACATCCCCATCACTACCTTTCAAACAGCATGATATGGAGCAAATCACAGCAAATCTTCTAGAGGTATCTGGTAAGAGACAGTTTAGCAAGAGAAAAAAAAAGAAAGTATTTTCCTGAATGGGCAAATTGAGAAGCTTGGATAACAAGGGAGTTTTTAGAACAGCATGCCATACTGCACAGAATAGACAGCCCAATAAAAAGTGTGTGACTGATTCAATTTCCACAAATGGGGAAGGTCCTAAGCAATCTTGCATTGGCATATTGCTATATCTCCCTTCTGTTAATATGGGTATACTCCGATTGGTTTGGAGCTCAGTATCAAAAATACATAATTTCATCTTGCTTGCTCTCCCAAGGTTGACTGAGTTCAGATACTGAGTTAATAATCCATAGTGTCTAAGATTCTTCCAAGATGATGAAAAACTTAGAAGAACCAAGGAGGCCAAAGATTCATAATTAAAAATAAGTTTTATCTAGAATTTAAGATGACATATTCTCATATGAGCCTCTAATGAGGTTAGCCCAGATTACAGTGCAAAAAGGAATTAAAAATACATTGGGAAACTCAGAAAATAGCTCTTAGAAATTTGGGCTAAGTGTCTTGAATCTTTGTAATTGCAGAACTTCAAATCATATAGAAGGAGGCTGATTACCTTAACTTTAAATATGTTTTACAGCTCCAGGTACATAGTTACTACCTCTATGCTACAGACAAAACACAGAATTTCATTGATGGTCTTCTGGGCCCCATCAGTGATATATCAGTGATATAAGAGTTTTCTTACCAAAGTCCAAGACAAGTGCTTGGAGGTTCCTCCTTAAACCTACTAGCATTGTGGATAGGATGGCTGAATCATCAGTGTGATGAAATAGAGACATGCATTTACTTTCTAGCTTAGTTGTACTGAACTCAGTTTTGGATAACTCTGGAATTAACCTAATGTTGAAATAAAAAGGGAGCTAGGATACATTCTGGATTAATGCTCCCTGAGCTACTCGCCAATTACCATAAATTCTTGGAACATATTTATTATTTATTCAGGACTACTTTTATATTGTATTTTTAATTAATTTTATCTTCTCTGTAAACCACCCAGAGTCACTTTTTAATGAGATGGGTGGGGACAAATTTGACATATAAATTAAAAAAAAAGAAAGAAACCCCATTTAGAACAGGAATTGGCACTGACAGGCATCCTAAGGTGGCATCTGACTTGCCTTGATGTATTTTCATACAGCCTCATAATCAAAATTAGTGGTTCGTCATCAGTGGAAGAGGTCTCAGCTTTCCCAAGAGCCTGCTTCTAGCCACTGAATCAAATGCTTCCTTTAAATCAGTAAAAACCACATCAGGAGATTCTCACCATTGTTTAGAATATATTTCCACTAAATTTTACAATGGCCAAAGTTGAAAGCCCTGGTCTGAACCCAGCTTGCTCTTCAGCCAGTGCCTTATCTTCAACCAGCCAGTTATTACTTTCCAGTGGAGGTGCCTGGCCTACAGTTTGCTGATTACACTTAGCAGCACTATCCCACAGATGGAAGAGAAAAACCTTTGAAACTATCAATCATCCCTACTAGGGAATACAAGGGGCACACTTTTTCTGTGAAGCAGAGGGAAAAGGACATCCTCAGAATCGACCATGAAATATACAGAAAACCAAACATCAGTAGTCATCTAATGACACAGATCACCTTGGAGAATTGCTTTGGATTTGGCAGAGGCCCTAGCTGCAGTAGATCTCAAGGAAATCTCTGCTGCATCACAAATCTAATTTCACTGGGGTAGTCCATCTATACTGAGATAAAAGCAGTAGCTTTTCATAGTTCTACTAATAGGACATTGTAGTCTACATCATTTAAGATCTGGTTGGGAAACCCACTGTTTCTAGGACATACAGATTAAGTAAGAATCCTTTCAAAAGACTGTACATACAACTAAGTCAATAGCATGAAAAACCTGGGGCAGAAAAGCAGAGGTGTGTCCCTACCAGGGCAGTAAAAATATAAGGAAATAAAATGTGGTCAATATGCTGGTCATTACTGGTACTTCAATATTTACCGCATGTCTTAATGGTAGACCTGACCCTACAATAAATGACAGGCCCTCAGAAATCAGTAGAATTGAATTATTTAATATATGACTGTACCGGGTTGTAGACATGGTTTAAATGCATACTATGAGTGGAACAAATTGTTCATAGCCGGAAGAGTGGGTGAAAACATAATCTCTTCATGGATCTGCTGCAACTTTAAATCTGCTGGCTCTGAGGTTCAACTCTCCTCTATTTGGCAGAGAATCTGCATGCCTCTGTTAGATGTTATTAAATATTACTCTCTTAAATAGTCCTTGGCATTTTTATTTTACAACAATTAGATAAAAAAGGTCTTCAGTTCTCAGGATTTTAAAAACCATCTTGGAAACATTATAAAACTGGATTTGGAAGACTGCAAAATAAAACACAAACAAAAGAATCCTTAATGTATTCTAAGTGCCAACATGCACTTTCGTTGAATCTAGTAAAATTATTTTTAGCAACTGATACCTAGCATACAGTTATGGAACTCTTTGGAATATATGACATGTCAGAATGGGTGGACAGATGGACCGAAAACCCTGAATAAAGTAAAATTCCTAGACTTTTTAAAGAGATGAAATAGGGTTCCATAGCTGTTTAACATGGTCCTTGAAGTGCCAGTAATAAAAATAGAAGGAAAGCACATTGGAGACTAAGCACATTTATTAAAGATGAAGTCCCTGAAATTATGAGTATAGCATAGGAAACAAGCATAAGACTGCAGTGTTAGATGTCTCTAAATTTTAAAAAAGCAGCTTGTGGTTTCTAAGAAATTTCTGGCTAGACATATCACCTTTTCCTCATGCTTATATACATCTTAGTTGCATCATGATCCCAGAGGGTAAAGTTTCGGTTTGAAAATCTTTCAAACATCCTCCCCCATGGTGGCCTTAAGGTAGTTAGCAGGTCAGCCAAACCTGGTTCACAAGAAAATGTAAGCCAGAATTAAGGTTGGTAAGACAATAGAGTTTACAAACCATGATAATCAAAACTGGACCTCAAAACTATTGTGATAGTTCTGGATCCCATTCCAGAAATCTTAAAAGATCTAGGAAGAGATTACCTACTTGAGAAATTCTATATATCAGTAAAAAGTTGAAGGGTTAGAAACAGATGGAGGATGGACTTTTTTTCCCCCAAATTCTTCTCCATTCTAGATAATGAGCAAAGCCTTATCAGATGAAATGAACCAGTCAGATGTTTTCCTTTCAATATATTGAAAGCAGAATCTCTTCAATTATTGTCACTGCTGAATTATAGACTCAGAGTTAAAAATGGTTAATACCTTGTGATCTAACAGCTAGTGAAAAACGGGAGAAAACAGGAAAGATTCATGGTATGAACCCTCCAGCAAATCCAGTGAGACGATGAATTAGTAGACAAAAAAGACAGCTGGAAAAGAGGTCACATTTCTTGGACAAATTAGTCCTTTTTGCATTATTTGATCAGCTTTGCTAATGGGTAATTGCTCCATAAAGCTTTTGGGTAGTGTTAACAATGTATATCACACCCTCCTGCGCAACAACATCACTGTCAAAAGTGAAGACTTATAAATAAGCCTTATTGAGTAAATGTTCCTAACAGCAGATGCAGGTAATGTTCTGTATAATGTTCATAAATTGAAGCAAAATACAAAGCAAGAGTCCTCCCCCCATAGATATGGTTTCCTCTATTATTTGTATATCAAAACATTCATGGGAAGAGACAAGCACAAACCTTCACCATGTTCTGTAAATGAAGACAGGTAGGCAAGAAGGTGAAGATGGGCAAATTGGGGCCTTTAATGATACAAGAAGAAACCATTTATTTCAGTAAGACAATTGATGCATGGCAGCCTCTTTCTGTTTTTTAGTGGAACAATGAGGAATGGATTTAATAAGTTTTAAAACCACCAAAAAAAATAGTATTGTAGGGCAATTCTGTAGTTCAGCCTAATTGGCTTGTCTCCCGTGCTGTTCCTGGTTGTTTCTTAAGCCACCTTCAGAAATTCCAGGCTGGAATGTAGTGGGTTGGCAATGGGGCCAGGTCTTTGCTCAGTCCCAGCCATTGCATTGGACCTGATCGGTTGTTCTGCTTCTTGACCTTCCTGTCCATGCAGGGAAGGCAAGTCTCACTGGCTGGCTCCTGTGTCAACTGGCCTACCTGTACCTGCCTTTTCCTTTTAGGAATTGTTCCCTTCTCGCTAGTCCCCATGCGGTTCCTTTTCCAGATGTTTGCAAACATGGATGCCTTATCCTTTGACACTAAAGCAGGTGCCTTATCCTTTTTTCTTCTTATAGTATCTTCATAGCTCTAGTGCTATAATAATCAAAACAACAGGAAGCAAGTTGTTCTGTTATCCTTTTGTTCTTCTGTAGGTCCATGGAAACTTTGTAGTAAGGAAGAACTGAAGAGCTTCACAAAAGCAAAGTAGCAGTATCAGTATGTTGCAACTTGAGTGTTTTCTTTAATGAGGGAAGGGAAAGGAAGCTTTGCAGTACAATGAGCAGGGGGCGGTAATCAAGGGGATCATCCTGCTTGAGAAGAAACTAACAGGTGGCCACGGTAAGATGCACCATGAAACATGAGCTTCTAGGGTTGAGGATACTTCATTGACTTAACAGGCTTGGATCGATGTCAGTATTTTACTAAAAAATAACAACCTCTGGCTGGCAGAGAACATAGCTGCCTGGCAGCCCAGGACAAAATGGCTGCTTAGGGGAGCAACCAGCTGCTGGAGGGGAGGAAGCATGCCAGGCACTGCAGCCAATCAGAGCTGGAGCTGCCACTAGAACTGAAGGAAGAACTGGAAACCCTCTGTTCTGAAAGGCTTAAGATGGCCTTCCTGTCCTTCCCCATAAGATGTTTACTCCTATCAACCCCCATGTTATCTAACTGGCATCTCAAGAGGATGGGTGAAAGTCCTGGGGAAAAACAACAGAATGCTATCCTGGATTTGTAGAAATATATATGGAAACAATATATATGGAAATAATGCCCAACACAAAGGACCACCATGCTCTGCTGCTCACATGCATTACAAACACAGGAAATATCAATAGTGGCTGTAAAGTGAATCATAAGCATCCATCAGATGGTCCGTAATGGGACAGATGAGCTTCAAATGCAAGAATTCTATTAAAATAATAGTTTTGAAATGGGCTGCCTAATTTCCCAACATGCCCTTTCTGGTATCTGCAATTGGGGCCGCTGCCAAAGAACATTATGTGATCACCAAGAGGAAGGGAAGTGGTTCAAAGTATAATGTGAGCCAAAGGATAGCTAGTTTAAGCAAAAGAGTCAGCTAAAGTTAAAAAAAAAAGAAGAAGCTGTTCTTAGATGTTCAGTTTCATCTCCCAATGTCCCAAAGCTGCCCTTTGGTGGTTTAATTCCTGCCACATATTTTCTACTTATTTGGTGACAATATATCATCAGTTATCAGATACTAAAGACAAAATGGGAAGGAATACCAATTATTTCTGTACCTGCCTCTGGAGCTTCCCAGGGGCATTGAGCTGGATATTGACTAAGAAAGACAGAATTCTTGATTGGCAGTTCAGTTTTATTCACTTTTATTAAGAAAATACACATTGAATTCTATGGAACTTTCTCCCAAGGAAGTGTTGATAATCATGTAGCCTAAATGACCTTCTGGTTTCTGTGGTTCATAGCCATGTTACAGAATTGTGATGCTGCATTTTGATTTAGCGATTTGCGTAAGGCTTCCTCCATAATTTTTTTTTTAACCAGGGCATCATTTGTGAAGACTGCTAATTGCTCAATTGATAGGTTGCTAATTGATTAGGCTTATGAGATGAAGCAGGAGGGACATCACCTGATACGCTAAGAGAACTCCATTTTGCTTTACCCTGTACTCCTTCTCTATTCCACTGATCTGTCAATAGGTCTATGCCTGGTCTGAAGCACCAGAATATGTATATTCTGTGCACAAACCCCAAGCATGTGCGTGTCAAGCAGAAGTGTTTCAGCATAGGGAGAATGTGAAAAAGGCAATAGAACTCACTATGCTTCTGGGTGTATCCCTTGGCCACCAGTCTGGATTCATGGTGACATACAGCTTGTTCTACACAATACATGACCTTTAAACCCATTTGCATCCCAGGTTTTGGGAAGATTTGTGGCAGAGGCCAAATGGAGGAGAAAAGGGGATAGGTTAGGTACACCAGTCTTGCCCTACTCACTGCACAAGTCTCCTCTGGAATTTGTTTCAGTGAAAACCTGGAACAATGAAGATTCAGTTGGGAAATTACCTTATCATTGTAATTTCTCACACTGGTAAGTCTAGCAGCAGTTACTAAAACAATTAAGAGATGGAGATTGCCCCATCTTCACATAAGAGTCAAGCATCATCCCCTTTGCCCTGAAAAAATGTGAGAAAATGGATGACAGTTTTGCCACCTCATTTTGCCTATGTACAGGCTTTTCACTGGAAAGTAGATTATTTGCTAGAATTTTTGTGTTGTAACTTTGACCTTCCTTCTAATAAACTTTACTAATCAGAACTCTGATATTCTTGTTTTTTACATTAACTATTTCCAGTCCAGATAGGAAACCTGACAAAACCATAACCCACCTGCCTGAAATGGCTCAGCCAAATTTTGAGTGGCAATGTGTTTGTTTCAGGTTCTGAACAAAACATATAGTATTTTCCGTTTCATGCAGATCCCTACAGCAAAGGATCATAGGAAAGGGGCTGGGGAGAGCAGAAATTCATTCCAGATCATATTTTTCCAAGGCCCATTTTCTTTGGAAAAAGTAAAGTAAGCCCAAAGAGAAAGCTACATAACCTAGTTTGGTCCACAGGTATATGTTAGAAAGAGGTTTGGTGGACAGTAAATGGCTTTTGAGAGCCAGTTTGGTGTAGTGGTTAAGGCATCAGGTTAGAAAACAGCAGATGGTGAGTTCTAGTCTCATCTTAGGCATGACGTCATCTGGGTGACCTTGGGCCAAACACTCTCTCGCTCAACCCTAGGAAAAGAAGGTAAGGGCAAGCCACTTTCAAAAATGTTGCCAAAAAACCTGCAAGGACTTGGCCAGGCAGTGGTCAGGAGTGAATACTGACTCAAAGGCGTGCATGCATGTGTGCGCACACATACACACACACAGGCTTTCACAATTTACACCCAAGACCTCCACCCAGGAACTGCTTGGGTATATCAACAATCCGATCCCAACACTATATTCAGCCTCCTTCTTTTCACTTTTCCTCTTCAGAGCTATGATAGATCAGTTCTCCCAAGGGTAGCATCAACCTTCCCTAAAATCAGAGACAAGGAAACTTGGTCTGATGCAAAATGCAAGGTTTTGAGTTATTCTTTTCTGGTTCGTTTTTGCCGTGTTTGACTGACTGAATTCCCCCCAAAGCTTCAGCGATAATACTGGTACCAGAAAGGACAGATCAGATTAAATTCTCTTCCTTGCTCCTGGACAGACTAACAAGGCTCTTTTTGTTTTTTTAATCACCAGAGTCTTCCCTCCTTTGTTCTTAACCCTCTCATTCCACCACCTCCCTGCCTTACTTTAATTCTTGCCTCCCAGTGTGAAAACCACATTAATCTGGGAATCAACAGTAGCCAAGATTTGTGCTATTAATTCCGTAAGCCCTTATGGCAGAGGTGGGCAATTGAGACCCCGTAACCTTTTAGCCACATTTCAGAAGTTCTTTGCAGGCAAGCAATTCAGATTTCTAGCAAATGCGAACCCTTCCTTCCCCAGCTATGTAAGAGGGAAGAAAAATTGTTCAGAAAGAAACTCAAAATGAAAGAAAGACATCCGATTTTTTTCTAAGACAGAAAAATGGATCCTGGAAAGATTGAGTATCTATTACTGACACATAATGTGGTTTCTTACAGATGATTCTTCTAAGAATGAGACAGAAAAAAATGGACACCATTGTCTTATGACTTGAGGCGCTCAAGACACATCTGTGAGAAACTGAGGCTGGGCCTTGGTGTCTGTCCCTCCAGATGTTTAGATTTGCCAGTTTTGCATATATGGGGACTGGGGAAACAGTGCCACATATGAATTTGCTCAGATTCTCATTCTTCCAAAAATAGGTGTGTTTTGCCTCCTTTCTTTCCTCAGTCTCTAGATTTTTTTTCAAAAATCACAACAATAAATGCTCCTCATAATTATTTGTGTGCTTTTTGCCCAGATCAACTCTTTTGTAGAGGGCTGCATTTCCTCAAACATGACAATACTAGGGTGGTTGGAGTGTGACTAGGGCTGACCCATTCTTTTTTCTCTCTCATACCCTCAATAGACTGCAGGGAAGGGACATGTATCTCTTAGCAGAAGACTAAACTGATTTCTTGAGAAAGGTGTTTAAATCAGATGGAAGGCCAGAAGAAATTAGCCCTTGGGCCATGAGTTGCCCACTCCTGGCCTAATATGTTAGGGCTGAGTGAAATGTTAATGGGATCATTTCATGAAGCAATTGATGCGCCTCTCTGAAATGTTGCTTTAAGGACTCTTTTCAACTCACTTTGCTTTCATATAATCCTGGCAGAAGGCCTTGAAGTTGTCAGGATTTTCTTTCTCATGGGAAAGGATTCATCCCGTTATCTTTACAATAACAAATAATATTTTGACTACAGAGATCATGTGAAAAACACCTGTTATTGTGTGTTGTGTATTGTGCTATTTACTGCCACTTATTGGTGTGTGTATGCTAGGTACCCAGTGGGGGTGGCATAGAGCTATAATACAAAGGGAGGAAAATGTGCAGCCTCTCTGAGTAGTTGTTAGTTGTTTTAGTGTTAGCCACTATGTAGGTTTTATGGGCTACGTAGTTGTAACAAAATACCAAGTAGCGTACCTCTTCTCTAAGAGTTTGTAGCTAGAGATTTTGTTAAGCTTGTGTTGCTAATAAGTCTTGGATGCTACATTACATGAGAAGATGTGTTTTTCTTTATATTTTGTATGATATTTGCATTTTATGGAATTTTGCATTTTTATCAATAAACACCAGTTAGTATATATTTTCTGACTGGATTTCTTTGGGAAACAAGAAATGGACATTGCATTGTGTTTGCTGTCATGGCTAATATTTTCCTGGAGTTTTGCTGCGCTCTGCACAAACAGGAGTGTTTGTGATTATCACTCTGCCCGACAGAAGTGGCAGCATTATCCAGAAGCTGGGGGGCCTTGATGCTTTGAGCAGCAAGTCTGGATTGGGACCTCATGAAATACTCCTCTGAATGCTTCACACAGCCCTATAGTGAATGTATTTTTGTGCTCTGTGACATATTCCTAGCCCAAATGATTATTTTCCTAACATACCCCATTTTTGTGTGCATTCTCTTTTTCTAATATATTACGTTGGTTTGAGTTGCAAATCATGTCTCAACATCCCAAGAATATTGATGTTGGAACATGAAATCTATAAAATAGGTTTTGCAGTTGCAAATAGCCTGAAATAAAATAAAAATTCAGACTAAACAAATTTCTTCGCCCATAATGTTAAGACTGGTAAGTCTAATCTTGTGCCAGCCACCTCTCCAGTTCAGTATAAATGACAGAGGCAATGCAAGAGAACTGTTTTTCTAAAGAAGCAGCTGAGAGTCAGCAAGATTATTCCCTCAGTTTACAGACCCTTTATTGACAAAATATGGGTTACCACCATTGGGACGGAACCCAGGATGAAACACAACTTATTTCCCAAGTGGACCCTCTAGTTAATATTTCACACGGTGCTGAATCAAAGAAAATCACAAAACTCAAGAGAACGGAAGAATGGCAGATTGCTGCTCTTCAGTCTAAATCAAATATGACATTATGGCTGCAATTAGTAAAAGTGTTAGGCCAGGCCCTACCATTAGGGAGGGTAAAACAGTGTTCTCAGGCAACAGATATAGGGTGATGAGAAACACTGACTAGATGTGGGATAATTGTGTTGTGTGTGCCTTTGTGACCCATTCTGTCCCCTGTAAACTGCTTGCTATTCTCTAGTAGCCATCTAGTACAATGGATGGTGTTTCTCCATGGCCAACACTGTCAGAACATTGATTGTCAGCTTGGTCACTTTTTGTATCCCAGTAGTGTGGGGATGGGTGTCCGTGTGCACCTGCCTGTACACGTTTCATTTATTTATGTATAATACATCTTCCTCTGTTCTCATGGATTGTTGTTGTTCAGTCGTTAAGTCGTGTCCGACTCTTCGTGACCCCATGAACCATATCGCGCCAGGCCTTCCTGTCCTTCACTGCCTCCCTGACTTTGCTCAGTTTCATGCTCATTGCTTCAGTGATGCTATCTAACCATCTCATCCTCTGCCGTCCTCTTCTCCTTTTGCCTTCAATCTTTCCCAGCATCAGGGTCTTTTCCAAAGAGTCCTCTCTTCGCATTAGGTGACCAAAGTATCTAAGCTTGAGCTTCATTATCAATCCTTCCAATGAGCAATCAGGGTTGATTTCCTTTAAGATTGACTGGTTTGACCTCCTAGCTGTCCAGGGGACTCTTAAGAGTCTTCTCCAGCACCACAGTTCAAAGGCAACAATTCTTCGGCGCTCAGCCTTCTTTATGGTCCAGCTCTCACAGCCATACATTACTACTGGAAAAACCATAGCTTTGACTATGCGGATCTTTGTTGGTAAGGTGACGTCTCTGCTTTTTAATATGCTATCTAGGTTTGCCATAGCTTTCCTCCCAAGGAGCAAGTGTCTTTTAATCGGAACAACCGATTGGTTCAAAATAGAGAAAGGAGTACGACAAGGCTGTATACTGTCACCCTGCTTATTTAACCTATATGCAGAGTACATCATGAGAAATGCCAGGCTGGAAGAATCACAAGCTGGAATTAAGATTGCAGGGAGAAACATAAATAACCTCAGATATGCAGACGATACCACCCTAATGGCAAAAAGTGAAGAAGAACTAACGAGCCTCTTGATGAGGGTGAAAGAGGAGAGTGCAAAAGCTGGCTTGAAACTTAACATTAAAAAAACTAAGATCATGGCATCTGGACCCATCAATTCCTGGCAAATAGAAGGGGTAGAAATGGAAGCAGTTCTCATGGATAATGCAACCCCAAAACATGGATACAAGAAATTAAAATACTTTACAATCAAATGACATTACAACTATTCCTGGAAAAATAATCCTGCTGTAAAAAAAAAAAAAAACATTCAGAAGTCTTGAGATCTATAAAACAGTTTAATAACACAGGATGGAGCAAAACACATTTAACTCTAGGTCTGAGGGAAAAGATACAGTTCAGTTGCAGTCATAGACATACGTTGCTCAGTACCAACCCAAACTGAATACAGTAGGGAATTTCATTGGAGCCATTCTATTAAAAATACTCTCTCATATTATAGAATAGCAATTTCCTGGTAAACATGGTACTCGCCTTCTCCTTCACTTCAGGCATCAACCTATTTTGGAACCGCCCGAAACTGCAGTGATTGCATTTTCTGAAAAAGAGAAAGGGTAGGGTTTCTTATCTGCATCAAGAACCTGTCAGGTGAAACTTAAGGGAGCTTTAACTTTTTTATTCCCATGATGGCTCTGATCCAGATTAACTCCCCATGTCTGCTGTTTCCACTTTTCTTTAAAAACAATGACAACAGAACATTCAGAGGCATTTACTAATTGCAGGGATGCTGTAAATCTAATTTGGCTTTTTCAGCTGACAAATAATCTGGTCGATACAAGAGGATGCTGTTGCTCTATTGACTGTAAACAGCAAAAAGGACTACAGTCAAATAAGTAAACAAGCAAACGTTTATGCTGTGTTTATTATGGACAATGCAAATTGAATCAAGAACACATATGTACTCAGGAGAATTTTAAACACTTTTGCCTTTCTGCATTTTCCACTATTTGATAGTATCTATATGGCCTTGTATATCATGATTCCCAAGCATGGAATACTGTGAAGTCCCAGGTTTCCCAAAATACACGTTTCCATTTCTGGATGAATTTGTAAAACCCCTGCCTTCTACAGAATAGTAGGAGATGAATGCAGTTTTCCAATTTCTATTCCATATGAGAAATGTTCTGTAACCGGTAGCTTGCACTGTCATTTCTCCCTACTCACTACATTGGTCTTTATTTATTATTCTCTCTCTCTCTTTTTTTTTAAGGAAGAAGAAAGCAGGAATTTTAAACCTACTGTTTTTGTTTTTTGGAAACCTTGTGGGCAGATCCACACTTTAGCATGCAGAAGGCCAGCAAGTACATTATGGCTTCTGCATCCAGGGGTGTCCATGGGGTGTGGTTAAAAAAAAGTCAAGATGGTGGTCACGATGGTGTGATCAAAGCTTCACCCGTTTTTTTATGGGCACATAAAAAACAGGGGGACCTTTGATTGCACTGTCATGGCTGCCATCTTGATTTTTTTTTAACCACACCTTGCAGACACCCCTGTCTGCATTTAAATGGATTGTTGGACCTTATTACCGTATGCCATCATTCTGAAGGCAGTTTCTGCATTGCTCTGAGCTCTTTTATCTGGGTTTTTAATTAGATGTCTGAAGTTAACAACCTTGTGATTAAGGGTATACTTGTGCTCACTTCAACTGCTTGCTTTGCTAACACTGATGAGACACTAGAAACAGAATCCATTTCAGGTTTCTTTCATTAAGAGACCATATATCTGAATGTTCTGAGTTTCTGTTGGGGAAGTTTTAGGATGACACTGAATAATACTGTCAATCACCAAAGCAGACGCAGCCATCTACTGCAGCTTGCCAAGCTCATGACACCTTCTTTTGTTTGGCATAAGGAAACCTAGATTTCTCCCTCTCCACTTGTGCCTCCATGTTTGCATACCTAGGGGCTGTCCAGTTTGGTTAGGCACAAGTTGGACTTGTCTGCTTTAATTATGTAGGAGGCTATTTATACAGAGAGAAACTACAGTCAGTATTTAGCAGAGTTCCTCCCTGGCCTGATATCAGACTGTTTACAACCTCATTTCAGTCAGATGGATATCCTCTTCATTTTATTGGCCAGTTGCTACTCATTTATTTCCTTTCAACCTCCTTAGTGGATGTTTCAACTTCTCTATGGCTTCAAATTTATCTGCTCTGAAAAACTATTGGGGTGTGGCTGTTCTACAGTTTTCCAGTTTTCTATTCAAGGGTTATTTAATATATTTTGATACTGCAATCTCCCTTCCATCTATCATATCATAGCCGAAATCCCTCCTCCCTAGAGCAGGCTGAAATGTAGATACTTTCTCTCAGGAACAGCTATCAGAAGTATGATTAATGATCTGTCCCTAATAACTTGCCCCTTGCTGCCGAGTTTACTATTTCTCTTTACTACAAAGTCTCCATTATAATATTAAGTTCTATTCTAAGGTAGAAGAATTGAATGGAGGTCATGGTTTCTGCTGCAGGGTTATCCATTATTACTGGGAAATAGGTGGGTAGAAATTATGGTGTTAACTGGAGACTGGTGGGAGTTGTAGTCAAACAGATCTGTAAGACACCAAGGGGAGGGAACCATGTAATATGTGAGCTCAAAGACAGAAATCATGGATTTATTGTTAAGGGACACAGCTTTAGTACCCTGAGTGTCTTATTAAACTTACTTTATTCAGCAGGGCCAAGCAAGTTCCATAACCAGCACATAGGACCAGCACACAAACCTTTTCAGGTCAAATCTATGAATGCCATGCCAGGATCACATTCCGAAAAGTAAATAAGACCAAAACCAAATCAAGAAATTTGATCTGATTTTCATCTACCACAAATATTTACATATAATATTACTCCCAATTAAAAAAAAAAATCTGTGTTTTCTATCAGATTAAAAATTAGAGTTTGGGTAGAGTTGAGAACTGTATGCAAAGTTTTGAGGGAGCCTGCAAAAAAGGCTTGTATACTCCCACTTTAAACTCTGAAATGCCACTGCTATACAGAAAATCAATACTAGGCTAAGAAATCAACTAATGCAGTATAAGATAGCAATGCTTCAAGGACAGGTGAAGTCAGTTATATACTGCAGTTCTCTTTTTGCTTCCAGAATGCAGGCTAACCAAAAGCTAATCAGATGTCTCATAACCCTGGACTTGCAGTGGGGTTCAGTTCCCCCACATAGGCTCATTAATTCTACTTAAGATATTTTTAGCCTGTAATTGTTTGAACCAAAGGAAACGGGGAAATGACTGGTGAATGCATTCTCCAAGATGTTAGAGGAAAAGTATTTCATATGGCTTCTTAAGTACCTTTTAAGACAGATGTTTAAAGGATCATTGGAATAAATAGACTTTTCAGGAGCATAAATCAGTGTACTATTAGTTGATAGCACAATTATATTCTGCTCAACCTGCTTGCATCTGGATCACAGTCTCTTAAGGATCAATACTTGCTTGCTGGCTTTGTCTTCCATAGAGCTAAAGCCCATCAAAAGTGCAACTTAATCAGTTCTTTGCTCATGATGGAGGTCAGGAAGTCAGCAAGGGGAGAGAAAAGGTGGGCAAGGAGAGTGAAAGGGCTCTGTGCATGCGTTTTAATAAACTGTACTAGAAATGTCAAATATCATTATAGCTCATCTTCCCTTTCAAAAATGTGAATTAAGTCATGGGAGCCAAAAGCTGAAGGCAATGCTATTTAATTTTCCACATTGGCTACACAGAAAGAAATCATATAGATAAAGACAAGGTATTTCAATCACTCTTCCCAATAGGCAGAGTGTGGCAGCTGCTTCACTGCTTTAGGTACTGATATCTAAACTGATTTTAGATATCCAGAAAGGGGAGACAGTGGTGATTTATTTATTATTATTGTCGCATTGTTGCTGCCAGGAAGCAACATTTGAAATTATCTGCCTTAAATGCAGACAAACAAAATAAAAAGAAGCCCTAGATAAGATCTTGATATTTTTCTTTGGGTAGGTGGGTGGGGACATATTTATTTGTTTATTAGATTTATATAGCTCCAAAGGCTCAAGATGGTAATCTATCCTCCCCCCCAACAGCAACCATGAGAAATAAGTGGGGCTGGGAGACAGAGAGTGAGAGAGAGAAAGAGAGAGAGAGAAAGAGGAAGGCCCAAAGTCACCCAGTGGCTTTCATGCCTAAGATGGATTTGATCTGGGGCCTCCTTGGTTCTAGCCCAATATTTTAACTATCACCCCACATACCCCATGAGACACATAGCTCTAAAACAGAATACTGAATGTTCTGACATTATCCAGAAACAAAGGAAGAACATTGCAAAGCACACTAGAAGTACTTAGGATCTAGTTCTGTCAGTTGTTCTGGACCATGCATGAAGCCAGCCCCTCATAGAACTATTGCAGTATTTGAAATGAATTTTCACTGCATGGTTTACCGATGGATAAACTATTTTTGTCCAGGAAAGGCCATTGTTACCAAAGCAACTCAAGGCAATGAAAGGTGAACCTTGTAATTGTCACCACTTAGGTCTCAAATGACAACAATGAACATTGTAGCTGTTCTTTCAGGGGAGCACAACTGCATTTTGAACAGGAAGCAAGAATTCTGACCTAGCAGGGCTTTGCAGATCTTGAATTAGCTAAATAGGGTCAGATCTAGTTAGTAGTTGGATGGGAAACCATCAGGGAAAATCAAGCCCATAGGCTAGAAAAAGGCAATGGCAAACCACTTCAACGCGACTGCCAAGTTGCTCAAGACCAACACTGCCAACTTCCAACTGCTGGAAGTTGTAACTGGCAAAATCTGGAGAGCAAGAAAATCTTTATGCCCATGACAGTTTGCTTCTTATATTAGGACATTTCAGTGGGGTGGTGTATTAGAGAGATTACAAAAAAATTGAAATCGTAACTGCTTGGAATTCCTCATCACTCCCTACCCCAGAAAGCTATGGAAATAATATGGATATAATTAAATTAAAACAGAAAATGAAAACAACACAATGATTTCATATATAGTATTTAATATACAGTGTACTGATACTTTCAATACACAGTACTGTATACTTATTTAATATACAGTATACTGATACTTTCAACACAGCAGGAATGAATTACTTATTTTGTAAAGTTATAAGAAAAGTCTTCCTGTTGTAGAGTTTCTCTGCTCTCTGAGTTTGAGTCAAATGCTTCATGATTGCACATAAACTGGACTTGAAGGCTACCACCCTTCCTTCATTATCTGCCCATTGTGTCTGGGTAAACTCTGAAGATGGTTTTCAGCCATAGATGCCATGGCTTTTTCATTATGAAATATAAAGCCCACCATATTGCATCTGTCCTCTAGGTTGCTGGGCTTGAGAAAAACTGATGCCCTTGGTCAATGCCTCAGAATTAGCTCTGGCAACTTCTCAGAGTTATCAAGATTTTCATAGTCTTAGTCCAGACTGTTATTCTCTGCATCAAAAGCTGGAGGGAATTCCCATGACATTGACAAAGGACTCTGTTAAAGGAATAAGGCTGGCCACTAGGCAACACGTCATATCTCCAAAATGAGATCGGCAGATGAGTGCTATTACCAGAATACTATTCTTTCAAATGAAGAAGTGTCGTCCCCACTCCCCGACTTTCAGAGCGTGTCCATGTGAACTGATGTGATATTCTGGACACCTTCAAATCTGTGTTTGCATGGACGAGGCTCTGTTAAAAACTAATATGTTCAGCTGAATATGCTAAAGTTGCCAGATGGATGATGTAAATAAGCAGCAATAACTGAACACAGTATGTCCATTTCGAACAAAAGTGGAATCTTTTTCTCTTTAGGGAAAATGAAGATGATGTACTTCAGGTAGGAGTTGAATTTTGTGGTCTTTTCTCAACAAAGTGTCTAGAAAGTAAACTAGAAATATTGACTATGAATGAACTTATTAAAAATTGAAGTGTTGTGTCCAGTATAAAAACATTCCCTGTTCTCTCTGTCCCACACTCTGACTCCTTTTTGTACAAATGTCTCCAAGCATCTTATTGGCAAGAAGATTAAATAGCAAGTACTTTAAAGGTAATCTTCATTACTATCCTGAGTATTCCTTTGCTTTACTTTGTTTGTCAGCCCATTATTCAGTGGGCCAATGACAGCAAACCTTGGTCCTAAACTGACCAACCCTTGGAACTTACATAGATGGGCAGCTAGTGTTTTATTAAAAAAAATCCATTGAAAGAAAATAAAACCTAGTGGTTTTTTCTTCTTTCTCCCAATATCCTTCTATTTGTCTGATATAGTCATAATGCAAGACCTTTGTAATCAAAGCAACTTTGATGAGTGGGAAGGGAGAAGAGAGTGAACATCTTTTGGAACCCTTTTCAATATGTTACAACTGATGTTTGAAAGGAGAGGAGGGAGTGTGAGGTGGCCCATCTGAAAAAGCAGAAGAGTAATTTGCCATCCAGTAAGATAAGCGAACTCCCATGGAATATAGAAATGAAGCTATGAATTTCCAAAACTGAAGAAAAAGGTGGTTGGGAAGCATCAGCTCATTAGTTTTTACATAAAAGTATTGCTCTCCGAGAAGGAAGGGTTTGGGTATATCTGGAACTTTGAAACATCTTGCAAACAGATCCCTTACCAGAGAAAAATCTCTCTTCAATATCTCTTTTCAGGTTCCTTTATCCTTTCCGTACTAACTGAGCTATAACAATTCCTTTTTAAAAATGCAGAGCCTAGGATGACTTTAAGCAAGTGCTCCTTCCTTTCCTTTAGGATCCTACTGATTAAAATAGCAGGTACAATAGAAACTCAGACATTTGTGAAAGAGTACAGTTTGAACATACGTGATAATGTGAATAATATAGTAGATTTACTGACACCTTTACTTTACAAATGTTGCTCTCCTAAATGTAGTAGCAAGAATTCAGAGCTATGGAAATTATGTAGGCCTCACTCCTTTAAGCTTCTGCTCTTTAGAAAAGCCATCTTCCATTTGGCAGACTCTGAAAATGTGGGATATAATTACTATCATTCCCCAACTAGCATACCCAATGCAGGAAGGGAGCAGTTGACTGCACTGGAGTCTAAGCACTGCTATTTAGAAGCAAGGAGAGGAATGATTAGAGGTATTCATCTATGAGAAAGAAATGATGATGATGGTGATGATGATGATATTTATATTTTATTTTGTATAACTCAAGATAGTGTTCATTTTCCTCCAACAACCCTGTGAGATGGGTTGGGCTAAGAGAGACTGTCCAGCCCAAAGTGACCCAGGCAGCTCTCATTCTTAAGAGAGGACTAGAATTCATGGCCACCCAGTTTCTAGTCCAGGACCTCAACTACTATTCCAAATTGGTTGTTTACTATTGCTACTATAGTCTACTACTGCCAGAGTACTGGAAAAATATAAGGCTCATTTACAGCCTCCGTGCTAGTTGGGGAATTCTGGAAGGTGTAATTTCAGTGCATTTGGAAAGCAGCAGATTCAGGAAGGCTGAATTAAGTACAACAGCCTCTGAAGTACAATGGGGGCAATTCAACTTATGAGAGGGAAAACAATTACTTGGTAACCATTAATAGATTCATGGTACCACATCTATTTTCTGGCCAAGCATTTGGCAAAAAGGTGCACACTTTTGAGTAAACAGGTAAGGACTGAACACCAAGAATTTATTCTTCAGGGTCCTAAAGACATTTCTAGCCTTTTATACTCACCTCCACATTGTGGGGAAGGGAAAGGGGAGGAGACCTGGCCTACTATTTTGTACGTTTGTTTCTCAAAGTCTACATGATCACAGTGTCTGCAAATAAAAGCCTAAGAGAGTAATTCATAGGATTAGGATCTCACATAATCAAGGATCCTGTGAAATTAGGATTCTCAATTATATGAAAATCCTACAGTACATGACATAATCATTTGTGGGACAAGATCCCCATGTGGATTTTGTAGAATGATTCAATGGCCAAGTGGAGATAGGATAAGAGAAAAAGGTGTCAAAGAGGCATCTTATATTCACATCTTGGCCTCTGTATCTTTCCTTGGCTGATCCAATCTTGATACTAATTGTAGCTTACTAATGAAAATTGCAACAACTATTTCCTTCTATACAGTATGATTTTTTTCTCTGTTTACTTGTTGGAATTTACCTAGTATTTATGCATATATTTATAGAATTAGGAGAGAAATATAGCTGTGATTATGTCCCCTTAGACATTGACTATATTTTTGGTGCAGAAATTATTACGTACAATTTCTTAAAATCAAAATGCAAGGGGGAAAAAAACGGAATTTAAGGTTTTGCTGAAGTCAATGTGAGTGAATGAATGCCACTTCAGCATGAGATTAATAAACCGGATCAGAAGTGCCCCTGACTGGAATGGTGCTTAGCTATTTTATATCTACATGCTTTCCCATCTTTATTTCACTCATCCTCCCAAGCCAGTCTGTGAAGCAAGTTATTAGTATTCCTGTCATATCGATTTGGGAATTTAAGCTAAGGCAGTGATTTAAACGAGGCCACCCAGTCAGTCCACAAGGAACTGGGTATTTGAGCCCATCATCTCTGAGGTCTAAACTAGATGCTTTCATCCATTAATTTCATTCTAATGACTTTCAGATTGTTGATTTTCAGAGAGAAGTGCTGCTAATAAGGGGCAGCCCTTTTTCTATTCTTGTAGGAAGCACAGTCCGACAAACAATATCAGTGAGCCTTTTACATAATTAACTGAGCTTTAGACAGTTTAAGGTTTATCTCAAGCAAGAGGGATGGTTTTGAATTTTCTTCATATTTTTCCCAGCTTTATTTTGCACATTTAATTCTGATACCACTAAAACTCTCCCTTATAGGTTCATTGTGGTATTATTCACATTTTCTTCTGATGCAAAAGGCAAATACAATGAGGAATGTTATTTTGAAAGTAGCACTGCAAGACTTCCTTACCATTTTTTTGTATTGGCCTAAGCTGGCAGATGAATGAAATAATATATTTTCTTTTTTTGGCTGACACAGAATTTTGGAAGTTTTGTGATATTTCTAAACAAACCCAAACTACGTATAGTAAATACACATCAACCAAAAAACAAGCCAGCCTCCCAAAAAATGATTTTGAGTGATAGGGTGCCATTCCTGAGTCAAGAAACACGAGAGTTTAAAAACTGAACACCCATTTTTATATCTTTTAACAAGACTGATTGGAAAGGGAGGGAGGAATCTTTCTTCTTTAAAAGAAGCAAGTCACCTAATTATTTATTTTCAGGCATGGGAAAACAATTTGTAATTCACATGTCCCACCCTCACTCCAAGGCTGTCCTACAAATCCAGAGCTAACTTCTTATTTGCCATGATGTCAAGGATGGGCCTTGCTGGGAGGCTGGCCTCCGGCAACAGACCTTGAAGGACAGAAGTTACAGCTTCTGGCTGGTCTTCCTGTGCCCACTGACTATGTCATCATTTGAGACTCACAGAATATTTGAGTGTGTTCTCCTGGATGGAGATCAGGATGCTACCCTGAGCAAGGACTAGTGAAGCAATTTTTTGTAATTTTGTAATTTTAATAGAAAGATGGTTGTTACAGGAAACAAGGGGGAATAGGCAAAGCCTAGATCCTAGCAAGCTCATCAAGTGCTGAAGAGTCAGTGCAGCTGAAGTCACACTTCTAACATTGCCCCCTTTAAACTAACCTGCTGTCCTTAAGGAGATTCAACTGTACCAAAAATGGAGGGTATCAGGCAGCAAAATATCTTGAGTAAGTAGTTTGAGACATGAGACTGGCAGAAGTCAGGTAGCAAGTAAGCAGCTGAAAAAATGAAGGCAGCAGAAAGTTCATAGGTGGTCTCATAGATGTCCACAGGGAGGGCAAGGGGAAAACGTGTCAAAACATGCATTGTGATGCTGTGACACAAACTCATCCTTTGTCTGCAAGTAAAAAAGAGTAGATGAACAAAAAGCACTCTGGTCATCTCTGAGTTCCAGAATCAACCAGGCATGGGACAGAGATGACTGCAAATTGTTGGGGAAATCCCTGAGTATTTCTTAAAATTTTTGGCATCTGGAGCAGATCAGTTTAATGGCTCCTTTGTTCTTGCAGAGGTTCACAACTACTCTGATCCACAATATGACTTGGTAGTTATGTCTGTACAGCCCATTTCCATACACAGGCACCCACAACCAGATATTTTGAGGCAGTGCTTCTGGTCACTGTGAGAATTTAACATATGATTACAGCTATCCTTGATCACTAGCCTTGGCACTATGGCTGCTGGAGGGTCTGAAACTGGGAAGGGCAGCTTACTGATTTTTCCCATCATTGCTCATGCAAGTCTCAGTAATACATGCCGGACTGTATATTCATCTGCTATCATACTGTAGATGGATATGGGCTTATTTTGCAGAGAGCAGGCATTTATTAGCAGCAGCCTGAGTCTAAGGCACACACTAATTTGGTCACTGATGCTTAGAACGTAGAACTTAGAACAACTGGCTTAGAAGGGATGTGTATCAGATGCAGGTTCCCCTTCTCCTGCCTCCACAATACCTACCTCTGCCCACAGGATCTTCACATCACTGTGGATAGCAGGAGTAGCCCCTTCCCAAACTTATGCATTATCCATCTCACCGGCATCAGCTCCCACCTTCAGGGAACTTCTGCAGGCTTGGCCTGGCATTACCATAGTAACAGCACAACCTTAACAATCACTCTTGTATTTGCTACTTCAATTCAATTACTACCTAACTAACTTAAAACAATTCCACGTCCCTCTCCCCCCAGTCACATAATCCCCTATATAATCTTCCTCCCTGCTCTCTAGGCCTACAATGCACCAGCAGGAACAGTTCTTGCATCTTCCATTCTCTTGCTCTGGGCGGACCTTCTTCAGCATTCCCCAGTTCTCACCTGGAGACTGCACTCAAATAAATCCTTAGAAGTCCAGGCTTGGTTTATCAAGGCTAGTTGATCATACAGAGCGGCTCAAGTCTGACTGTTCAGGCTCCAACGGTTGCTGCTTATCACCACAATGTTCTTGCTGCTTCTCCCCTCTCATTACCGGAGTCTGCAAGCTCCAGTGGGTTTAAAATCTTTAGGTTTATTGCTGTTTTTCTTAGTGGCCTAGTAGAGCTTGCAGGTTCAGGAATGTGAAGCTAGTCTCCAGCCTTCCAATGTAGCCTCTCAAAATTAAATGGCAACCACCAGGTTTCTCCTGTGATTGCTCACATACTGTAGAGGATGCCAAACATCCAGCTTACTCCTTGCTGATGTTTCCATCACTGCCTGACAGTGGCTTCTCACATGTAACTTTTTCTTAGACTAAGTCTGCTAACATTGGTTTGGATTTTCCTTTCTTCCATCCAACTTCTCATTCCTTAGCTGTTTCCATTCCTCTCTAAATCACCATGGTCTTTCCTGAATCACTTTCACACCTACCAAACTTCTCACTCACCCTAACAACCCCATTCTTTCACTTATCACAACCAAGCCACTATTCCCAAAGTAAAATCCTGCAACAGCATATCTAAAATTATCTAATCACACGTAACTACTAAATCATGTGCTGATTCAAGTGTTTGCCATATAGGATTCTGAACACAGACCTCTGAATCACACCAAACATTGAACATAAGCTTTGATGTGCTCATGCAAAGTTTCATTTTGAGTCTCTCAGCTTTGACAGAAGGTTCCTGATATGTATACCATCTTGCACTGGCAACTTACATTTTCTATACTATAGTCCAGCAGCTCCCTTAAATTGCTTTCCATTTCTCCAGTATGACTCTTTCTCCTTCCTGCTGTCTGAAGTAATACCCAATATACAAGTTACAAAAGTAATTGCCACTTCAGGTCAAATCAGCAGTCCCTCTCGCACCAAAAAAACAAGTCACCAGTTGAGAAGGTTAAGAGAAGGATATAGACTTCATGGTGCAATGGAAGAACAGGCCAGAAGCCCTTCTGTTATTTTCAACAGAGATAGCAAAGTTAGTTAATATTTATGCAGAGAAAAATGGGGAAAGTTTAGGTGTGTGGAATCTAATTTATTGATATTTTCAAACCAGAACACTGAGTCTAACAACCAGCTCAGTAGTTCAGAATTATGCTAAGGATTAAGGATGCCTCTGCACACATGCTTAGTTAAGCATAATAATTTACTCCTGATTTTCCATAGGAAACAGGTTTATTTTTTTAGCAGCATAATTTAATATTGGAGGCAGGGCTGCATATCTATAAAGGCACAATGGATACAACGTTCCATGCCTATGAAGTTCCCAAGGGCCTACAAAGAAGTTTTAGATGCCTCCCACTCTATAATATAAAATCTGTGATGGAAGTTATGTATTGGACACAATACAAATATTTATAGCTCTAATCTGGGGGCCTATGACTATAGAAAATACACAGGGTCTACAAAGAATTTACTCTGCTGTAAAAAGGAGATGTACCAGTTTAGTTATTGCTATTTTTAGATAGTTGGGAGTCAAAGCCTTATTCTTTTATTGCAAATATTTAGATGCCTGTAATTTGTGCTATATCTTTTGCTTTTCCCCTGAGGTTCTGAAGGACTAAATAATCCGATACAGAAACCAGCAAAATGGAATCTGCTCATCCAGCGAAGTCTAGCTGGGAGAGAATGCTATGGGTACCCATAGCAGCTATCCTTAAATCAGGCTAAATTGAGCTAAACTTTCTAAAGCCAAAGCAGATCAAGCATTCTCTCTTAATATTTTATTTTGGGCACAAATAAATCAAACCTTGAGATGAAGCAGAAGCAGAAGCAGCTGTTGGGCCTGATGATCATTTATTAAGGCTATAATACTGGGCAACCATCTAGACTTTTACAGCCTTAAAATGGTAGGTTTACAGATTGTATCCCAAAGAAACTCCCTCTCTGAGCTGTCTAACATCTATGAAAAAAGAAATAATTATGTTTGACATATAAACCACTGACAGTTGATGTCTTTTTCAGAGACTCAAGTTCAGGTCTGTTGAGAGACACTTCTTCAAGCAGAGATGATCCAAATGTTTGGAATAACCTTAGCACGGAATAAAATTGGAAGGGTATTGTAATATTGAGGAGGCAATTTCTCAAAATCATCCCACGTCCTCTTGCATGTTAATCTTAACATTGAAGTGTTTGTTTTTAAGTGAAATAGGACCTAGGAGGTAAGGGACCTGCCTTCTATAAAAAGCTTATCACTGGATCTTGTAGTCCTAAGCCACTGATATTAACTAAACAGTCATACTGAAGATACCAAAGATAGAAGCAGGGGCTTTTGTCTGCAAAAGCATGTGTTCTCTGTTATTACATCTCTTTTACAAAGATCATGATAAAGAATATTTCTTTGATTCATTAGTTTGCAGCCAAAATCATATTTAGATCTCGCCCAATGTATTATATATATTGATACAAATTGCTCTGTTTATGTTCAGTAATTCTATTTAATTGGACATTCTGTTACAGCATTTCAATTGTGGACAAACAAAAGAAACTCAGATATTATTCTAAACTGTTGCATAGTCTAGTCTTCCTTGGAAACTGGCAGAGGGGCAGTTATTTAGGAACATTATGAGTTAATATAAAATATGTGAAATTCCCATATTTTCTAGAATGTAAAAAATAAGCAGCCTGGAGTTGGCTGGCTACAGCTGTCGTTGCTATCTGTGATTCTGACAAAAGATGAGTTAATACTGTATTTATTACTGACAGAAAAGTCAAAGATTAGGGACACCTTTCATCTAAACATCGAAAGACTTTTAATCAGGTGATGGTGATGGTAGTAGGGTTTAATGCCTTTTAGAACAGGGTTCTTCAACCTCAGTAACTTTATGTATGCTGGCTGGGGAATTCTGGGAGTTGACGTCCACCCATCTTAAAGTTGCTGAGGTTGAGGAACCCTGTTTTAGAACATGGTCTGTGTTTCTTTTTCCTCATGGCAGCAGTCTTCCCTCCCGCAATCCATATCATGAAGACATGAAACGTCACCCCAAAAACATCTTATTGGGAACATTTGTAACCCCATTTTCAAGGAGCTGAAAAGTGGCATTGCTGGTGAACACTGGTTGAGTTACAAGGACACATTTAACGTAATTAAAAGGAAGGACAAATTAGAAAGCCTCAGACCACCTCCTCTTATATAAAGAATAAATGTAGCAATGCTACCCTACCCCAAAGTCATCCAATGTTGCCAAGAAATTCCTTTGTTCAGAATAGAGTTTCAGGAAAGATTGTGGTGAGTCTTTATTTTTTTCATTTATATTCCACGTTCTGTACAGGAGCTCGAGGTAACATGCAGAGAGCTCCCTCATCCTATTTATCCCCACACCAGCAACCCTGTCAGGTAGGTTGGGTTAAGACAGTGTTTCTCAACCTTGGCAATTTTCAGGTGTGTGGACTTCAGCTCCCAGAATTGTGCAGCCAGGCTTGCTGGCTGGAGAATTCTGGGTGTTGAGTATTGAAGTCCACCCATCTGAAAATTGCCAAGGTTGAGAAACCCTGGGCTAAGAGAAAGAGTGTCTAACCCAAAGTCATCCAGTGAGCTTCTATGGTTGAGAATGGACTAGACCTTGGGTTTCCCCACTCCTAATCCAATACCTTACCCACTACACTATGCCGGTATTATTTGTTTAACATATAATTTCATACCACTTCCATGCAAATCTTGAAGCAGTTTAGAAACTATAAAATGCAAATAAAAACAAAACAATATAAAACTATATTCATGGGGAGGGAAGGAAAACAAAAGCAAAATATCTATTAATCTAACCTTCATCTGGGGATGCTTAAAAATATGAGTAGACACATCACAAATTTGTAACATATTAGTATCCTGTTATTGTCATCAACTTTATCATGCAGTCATATTCATTTTGTCCATCATAATCATTCTGCATAGCTATTATGATACATGGTGGGAGTACAAGCATTCCACAAGTGGGTTATATTGTATGGGAAGACTACATTAATACTTGTTTTCTGTATTATTGTAGGAACTACATACTTAGAACAAAACTGATCTGCCTGAATACCTTTGCCTTTCACCTTCTTCCCACTGAATACTCCTGATTTTTCTATAGTTATACCTTGCATTTAGTGAAGTTGTACAGCCTTCCACAATTGAGTGCTTTCTAGATGCTTGGGGCCATCTCCCAAAGTCTAACATTGCTGGCAAGGAATTAAGAGGATTGAAGTCCAATTTATGATAAGCATTATGTTGGGAAAGGCTGATGGTTTTAGAGTTAAACTGTGTCTCTGATCTGTGAAGTTCAAATAAGCCACACTAGCAATTTTCCATGTTAAATGACTAGGTTCCTCTGCTGCCTCATTAGAAATACATGCTGTGCCAAATATTCATTGATTCAATCTGTGAAGCAATAAACGATTTCCTTAAATTTAGGAGTTTGGCTAACAAGCATCCTTTGGTCAAGAAGGGTGGCTTGGTATAGAACCCAACTTAGTGCATTGTATGTCTGAGGATACATCCTATATATTCCCACAACATGCTGTCATTGCTGAGGTAACATACAGCTGCAGAATTGAACCCAAAAGCTCAGGAAATGCAGAAATCAAAATAGTTCTGGGTGATTTGATTTGCCTTCTGTTGGATGCACCCATGCCCTTTTCAGGTGTTTAACATATTTGTGTCTTCCACAACATCGTAATGGAATAAACTGGAATCACTATTTATGTGCCTGAACCAGCTATTTAGTGCTGAATGAGCTAATGCAGATAGCAGTTTTAGATGAATGCCTGAGGCATGTACCATAGCAAGTATGGGACAAAATAGCTAATACTTAAGGGAGAAAGGAGAGGGAGGAAAGGAGGATCTGGTGTTAAAAGGAAACACACATAGCCACACTCTCACTTGATATATGATTCTTTCCCTTCTGTCTTTTGAGGAGCTGTTTTCTTTTTTTGTTTGTTTTGGTTATTCTTTATTTAATACAGCTTCAGCAGCACCAGCTGATCTTGGCTAATCTCAGTTGCTAAGCAGGGTTGGCTCTGATTAGTACTTGCATGGGGACTTCCTGGAAGCTCCAGGGCTGTTGGCTAGATTGGGAAGTTGAAAAAAAAAATTCCCAAAGAAGACCATGGCAAATCATATCCTTAATCTTGCCAAGAAAACTGCATAGCTTCAGTGACCAGGAATCAAATCCAGGTCGATGGCATCTGTACCTTATTTAATATATAATTAGGTCATGTTTGAGGGCACAAAGCCCTCTCAAGGAGTCTCACAAAACAAAGCAATGCAGGTAGGAAAAAAAGAATTAATAAAAGCCAGGGATAACGATAAAGCGAACCTCCCTATCCCCAAATATTAAAACCAAGAGCACCAAGAAATGCTTGGCTCTAGCAGACTAACACAGCTGTCTCTGCATCAGCTCTTTAATCGACAGTTCTATACTTGTAACAGCGACATGCCAGACTCATTTAAAGAGGTGCTGCTTTCTTTATGATTGCAGCTACCTCCCTTTAAAGAATTACCTGCTTTATTCCTGACAGTTAGAGAAACATGCAATTGTCTTTGGTTTAATACTGATTAATAGAATGGGTCAGGGTCCTTACTTATGATATCCTTCCTTCACTTTGTGAGCTCAAGATGGCACAAACCGAAGGGTCATTTCCCCTTATTTTATCCCCATTGCAACAACCCTGTGAAATGGGTTGGACTAAGAGAGGGTAACTGCTCTAAAGTTACCCAGTGAATTCCATGGTGGAATTGGGGACCTGAACCAGAGACTCCCCATTCCCAGCTCAACACCTGATTGCTTCATTGTCTTCAAGATACAAGGAAGATAGAGTCTTCAGCTCAGTCCAAGCAAACAACAGTGTCGTTATGACACTAAAGCACAAAATATTTCTCCATATATTGGACACCCTAATCATAATACAGGAACTATATTCTCCCCCCTCCCAAAAAAGTATTAGATGGAAACAGCACAGACAATAAACCTTTGGCAATGAAATTTACCCGTGAAAATTCACATTGCATTTTCACACTGAAGCTGTGTCTTCAAAGCATATTGGACGTGATGAATCATTCCACAGCAGATTGTGGGAATCTTGTAGACATAAAGTATTTTGACTTCAGCAAAGCACTGACAAAATGCGCTATAACATACTGATTAACAAGTTGGTTAAAGCTGGCTGGATAGCATGACAATTTAGTGGATATTTAGCTGGCTCAGAAATTGGAGTTAAAGAGTGCTTTTCAATAGTTCCTCACCAAATTGGAGAGATGAACTGAGAGAAGTGGTACGAGGTTCATTTCTGGGTCTTCTAGTTATCAATATTTTTATTAATGACTTGGATGAATAGATGGCGGGAATGCTGATCAAATTTGCAGATGACCAAAAACTGGGTCAGATAACTTATACTCTAGAAGACAGAAATAAGATTCAAAATGATCTTAATAGTTTAGAAAAGTGGGCTGAATGTAAGAGAATGAAATTTAAGAGACAAGTTCAAGATTCTTCACTTAGGAAGCAAACCTCAGATGCACAGGAAAACATGGGTAGACAAAGATACCTCTGAAAAAGATCTTGGAAAAGTAAATTGCAAACTGAATGTCAGCCAGTAGTATGATGTGGCTACAAAACAGACAAATGCAATTTTATGTGCATCAACAAAAAATTATAATTGCCAACTCAGGGGAAGTAATTGTTACTTTTTTTTCTGTTGCTATGATCAGATTCTACCATCAACACTGCATCAGGGGGACTGGATACCACACTTTAAGAAGGAGTCAGAGAAGTAGGTTCAGAAAAGGGCAGGAAGGATGATCAAGGAACTAGAAATTAAGTCCTATGAAGAGAAATTGAATGAAATGGCTATGTTTAGCCTTGAGAAAAATTAACCGAGGAGAGATATGGCAAGATTCTTTAAACACCTGGAAAAAATGTCTTATAGAAGACTGTTCTCTGTTGTTCCAGAGTGCAGGATACAGAATAGATTTAAATTACAGGAAGATAGATTCTTATTGAATGTTATTAAAAAAAAACTTTCAGTAGAGTAGTTTGAGAACAGAACCAATTCCCTTGATGTAGTGGTCTTCCCTTCATTAGGCATGTTCCAGCAGAAGCTGGACAGACAGCCATCTGTCTGGGATGCTCTAAGTTGGACTCCTTCCCTGAATAGTGAATTGATCTTCATGGTCTAAATGGCCTCTCCAACTCTGTGATTCTATTATTGCTTGATGTCCTCCAAATAAGAGGAAAACTAAGCCTCTTTATCAACACAGTTGGTCTGCACATTTTCCCTTGCTTAATTCTGTTATCTTAGCAGCCAAACACAGCTCTGTGAGAAGGTCCTCTAGGAACTATAATCCTATAAGCCTGTGGTAGTAACGTGCTGCTTTCCATATCACAGCCCTGGCATCCTTTTCCTGGCACGGTACTACTCCTATCACCATTCCCAGAAGAACATGGTCTCTCTGCATAAACTTCAGAACTGACATTCTGGGCTCTTGCAGAGGAGGAGGCCATAATAAGTGGCGAAGTCTTTGAGGAACAAATGCCTAAAACAGCAAAGCCCGTGCATCTGGGATTCACTTCCCCAGAAAACGGTCCTCAAATGCCAGCCAGACATGTGCCGGATTCATGCAGCATCCTGCTTACTTTCTGCCTTGAAGATATTAAACTTTCATCAGTGACTTTGAGGCTGATCTGGGTAGAACGCAGCATAAATAAATAAATAAACAAATAAACAAATAAACATTGTTTGCTTATTTTTAAATTGGTGAGCTACCTGTGGTTTTACAAACCCTTTTTTAAAAAAAAAAATTCCCAAACTTGTACTGACAGAAGACAAAGTTGGGCAGGAAAAAAGAAAAAGAAAGCATCTTTGAACATGCTGAGTGCAATGTAAAACTGTAGGAGGAGGAAGAATCCCTCCAAAATTTTTCTCTCTCTCTTTCTCTCTCTCACTTACACACACACACACACACACAGGCATAATTGCCCCAACATGTACTTTTTTTTAAAAAAAGGTCCCACTCAGTTGCATGATGTAATTACACCATTAACCCCTCCCCTCCCCCCACGGCCTCTGCACCAACAGAGTGGTTCTCTGACTTCAACAAGATTCCCACCTCTAGTTGAAGGAATGGAATGGGGATGGCGAATCAGAATCAGAATTGCGGGCAGGAAGCTAAAGGACTCTTAATTCCACAATGCCAGCTACAACTATGTCTCTGAAGTTGCTCTCTCTCTGCTTGAGAGTTAGCCCTATTAAACTGAGGCATAGCCTTACTTCTGAGCATGCATAAAATCAGGTTGTACATTTTGCAGGATTGTCTTGGTTGTGTTGTTTTTAAAAATATGGATTAACTTCCATTAGGCTATGTGAACTTGACAGAGGAAGTTGCCTTTTACTGAGTCAACCTCTTCATTCATCTAATCCAGTATTATCAACATAGACTGGGAGTGGCTCCCAGAATTTCTGGCAGGAATTTTCTAGCTGTATCCAGAGCTGTACATGCAAAACATACCTACCTACTTCAGGCAAGCTTTATGCTTTATCACTGAATTATACCCAGTCCTACATAGATTCTTTCCACCTGCCCACTTTATGCTAGAGGTACTCACAATAATAATGTTGGAGATTTGGATTCAGCAGAAAACTTTGTAGAAAACTCTGAACATAAGCAGAGTTCTGAAAGGATACAGAGTAGTTAAGTTGCAGAATGTCCCATTAAAAAGAATAAAAAGCTTCTAATATAGTTGTCTTGGATGCAGAGTATAGTCTGAAGTAGCTATCAAAGAATACCAACAGTCATTCATTCTGTTTGAAGGAACAGGTAGATTAATAAACAATACACAAAGAGAGAAAAGTCCCACTTCTGTCTAAACGACATCTTGAAGAGAGAAAAACATAAAAGAAGAGAGAAACAGAAAATTCCCTTTGTCTCTTAATCACAGAGATTCGTTTTACTAACCATAAGCCAGGTGAGAAACAGACACCGGGATGGCTTGTGGAGATCCTTCCCTTCCTCTCTCTCTCCCCGTTTGCTCATAGGTGGAAATAGATGATGCCATCTCCAAAACATAATTTTCTCCTAGTAGAGTAACTTTGCTTCCTTGCGAATTCTTTCTAGCCCAGGAATTCAAGATGGGCAGTGACAAATTTGATATATATAATATTAATTAATTAATTAATTAATTCCTAGCTTGGAGAGTTCTTAAATCAATTAAGCCACATGTTGGATTATATCAGGGATTTCAAACATGCTGCACCCTGAGTTCTTCTGTGCAGCCTACAATGGCTTAATAATTTAAGTTGCTGCTGCAACCCAACTTGCCTTGCTGACTTGTCTTGTGTGCAGGCGCTGCAACGGGGTTGGTCACGCAGGGATGCAGAGGGAACATTGCCAGTGACATTGCTGTTGGTTTGTACTAGTTGCTGCCAGTGGGGTGCACAGAACAAATCAGCGGTGAGGATAACAGACAGGTTAGTGTCTGCAGCTGTAATGTTACAGTATTCTCTTGTTTCACTGTAGCCAACATAGTTTTGCTTCTATTGTTGTTGTTCAGTCGTTAAGTCGTGTCCGACCCTTCGTGATCCCATGAACCATATTGCGCCAGGCCTTCCTGTCCTTCACTGCCTCCCTGACTTTGCTCAGTTTCATGCTCATTGCTTCAGTGATGCTATCTAACCATCTCATCCTCTGCCGTCCTCTTCTCCTTTTGCCTTCAATCTTTCCCAGCATCAGGGTCTTTTCCAAAGAGTCCTCTCTTCGCATTAGGTGACCAAAGTATCTGAGCTTGAGCTTCATTATCAATCCTTCCAATGAGCAATCAGGGTTGATTTCCTGTAAGATAGACTGGTTTGACCTCCTAGCAGTCCAGGGGACTCTTAAGAGTCTTCTCCAGCACCCCAGTTCAAAGGCATCAATTCTTTGGCGCTCAGCCTTCCTTATGGTCCAGCTCTCACAGCCATACATTACTACTGGAAAAACCATAGCTTTGACTATGCGGATCTTTGTCGGCAAGGTGACATCTCTGCTTTTAATATGCTATCTAGGTTTGCCATAGTTTTCCTCCCAAGGAGCAAGCGTCTTTTAATTTCATGGCTTCAGTCTCCGTCTACGGTGTTCTTGGAGCCCAAATAAATGAAGTCTGTTACTGCTTCCATTTCTACCCCTTCTATTTGCCAGGAATTGATGGGTCCAGATGCCATGATCTTAGTTTTTTTAATGTTGAGTTTCAAGCCAGCTTTCGCACTCTTCTCTTTCATCCTCATCAAGAGGCTCTTTAGTTCTTCTTTGCTTTCTGCCATTAGGGTGGTATCATCTGCATATCTGAGGTTGTTGATGTTTCTCCCTGCAATCTTAATTCCGCCTTGTGATTCTTCCAGCCTGGCATTTCTCATGATGTACTCTGCATATAGGTTAAATAAGCAGGGTGACAGTATACAGCCTTGTCGTACTCCTTTCTCTATTTTGAACCAATCAGTTGTTCCGTGACCGGTTCTAACTGTTGCTTCTTGGCCCGCATACTTCTATTGCTTCTATTAATCGTCAATAATGTCATTTTAATGTTTGAATGTGTGTGTGTGTGTGTGTGTGTGTGTGTGTATATATATATATATAGTAAATATATAGTTGATTATTACTATATATACTGTATATAGTAAATTAATATTATCTAATCCTTTTATTAAGTGTATTAATTAATAATTAATAGATATTTAATATATATTGCATTTTTTGTAATGTGGCCCCCATATTCATTTGGGTTTGAGACCTCTGAAGACAATCCAGCAATAACTCTTGCAAATGTATTGCCCTTGATGGACATCTTAAAGTTGCCAAGGTTGAGGAACCCTGCTCTAGACAATTTAAGAAGCAAAATAAGAGAGCAAGGTCCTTGTTTCCTTGATTAACTAGCAAAATATTAGGATCAGGTTATGGGAAATAATGTTATCAGCTTATCACTCAGTTATTGTAAGAGTGCATGCACATTCCCTTTTTTTCAAAAATTGAATTTCCAGATCCCCTCAAAATGATTTTCCCCAGCTCAAGGGGGTGGGTGGGAGGAAAACGCTAGTTTCACCAATATGCCATGTGGTCTTTTCTATTATGTTTACTTGTCCCACCTACAGTGGCCTTTTGTCCCCTCCAAAATATTAAATGTGGCCCCTGACTGTGAAAAGTTTATTAATTTATTAATCTCTGATTGAGAGAGCTTTGAGTGTTAAATGAAATGTGCCTTTAATTTTAATCATCCTCATATATAATAATGAGAAGGAGAAGGAGAATCAGAGAAATTTTGTTTTACTGCTTAAAAAAGACTTCTAGTTGCTTTCTGTGGTTCATTATAGCCATTTTATGGAGCATCTGAGTTGTGTCATCCTTTACTTGTTAGCCCATTTTTTAATCTCACATCATTCTATTTTTTCTCTGAACAAGGATAATCGATCCAAGTGGAAAAACCTGGAATAAAACTTCAAGTCTCTAAAGTTGTGGACTAGATAATATAATGATTTGCTTCTGTAGTTTTGGGGAAGGGGTGTGGCTTTGATGTTATTAATGATGCTCCTGGCATTACCCCAGGAACACCATTTAAAAACAAATTATCTTTTTAGCTTTAGGTTATACTGTAGAAGGAATACTTTCCCATATATGAACAGAGGTTGGCAATCTACTAGCAAGCAAGCACTCTTTAGAAAAATATTATTGAATGGCAGTATTCCAACATGACAAACTGGTCTTAAGGAAAGAAAAGGAGTGTAAAAGAATAATGTCCAAATTAATGGTTTCCAGGGACATTACTGTGCCTTGATTGATGTCATAATCCAGTTATTAGATGTTTTCACTGCAAATTGCTTCTTTCATTGTTAGAAAGCACAAAAATGACATCCTATTTAGTAGTTTCAAAATTCTGGACTCCAGTAAAAATGTGTGGGTGTCCATGCATCCGCACACACACACACACACATACACACACACTCCAAGTTTATATCATAGCACACCTGCAGATGTGTAGGACATCTACAAGTATATCCATTGGTACCAGTGCATATGGGGTAAACAGGGGAGGAGGAAGGCTGTGGGAGACAGATTACCTAGGTGAATGATCAAGTAAGTTCCTTCACGATCTATGCACTAGTGTGGATGGGATTCTGCAGGTTCACAGAAGCAAATTATATTGTAGCCAAACAGTGAAGAAACAGGAAAACTATGATATCATGTAAACGAAGTTTCATTTTTGGTCATAGCCAATGACAGGTGAAGAAGCCAATTTCCATTCCTAGATGGCTCTGCACATTTCTAGTGGGGAATAGAAAAATTTTAAAAATCCTCATGATCTCCCTTTTGTGATGCTCAAGTGATTCTAGACATTTTTTTTTATTGCACCATCACTATGCCTTATTTATGGAATGTTATTGAGGATCCAGATAACATTGGGATCATTGTGATTTATTCACAATTGAGCTACATTCTTCACTTCTGAATCTCTTTTTTTTTTCTCGGAACCACACAAAATCTTATAAAGAGGAATGGTATGAAACATCTACAATTTGGGGGGAAAGCACATAAACAGGAATATGTACAACTGAGGTAGGCTGGGGGATGGAAATAATATACATCTTCCCACCGCTACCTGCCCTACTTCCTCCCTTTGAAGAAACAGAATTTGAAAAAAAATATGAATCAAAGCAAACTTCCAATGCATGAAAAGATGGATGAAAGTTAAGAACGCAACAAAATTCTGCAGTTTTCTTGATTGGTTTGTGAAACCGACTAGAAAAAGGAAGCGGAAACTGTGAAATTGACAAGGAAGAGCAAAGAAGCAGCTTTCCTAGTTTGGTGGTCAAACTGACCAGAAAAAATCCCATATTAGCGATGTCTGCCCAGCTAAATGGCTAAGCAAGGTAAAGATTGAATGTGGACATTTGGAAAGTCCAAAGCTATAGATTAGAAAAAGGCAATGGCAATGTACTGTGCCAAGAAAACAGTACAGGCACGCCCCTGTAAATCAGCATGAGTCAAGCTTGGCTGAAAGGCAACTTTATTTTTTTTAGTAACCATCTATATCCAGACAGAAGGCTATACTCCTATTTCCTTTTATAGTAAGTACATTTCCCACATACCCAGACACATCGGTACTAAAATGATGCTAGGAAACATCCAGTTCAAGTTATCAAGTGAAAAGGTGTATGGTGACTAAGAACTGGAAGAGGATCACTCTCAACTTTCAGCTCTGCAACATTTACTGTGGAATGGAGACAGTGAATGGAAGTTGTGCTTTTAGCTGACAGCAGAATAGCTCTGACCAACAGCTATATAGGAGTTCCGTATGAGTTATTAAACTTAGAACTGAATGTACTAGATAAGTATTGACACTTTGGGAGATGGGAAACACAACCTGCTCTTCATTTTAAAACAAAAGTTCAGAGTGGTTTCTATTCAATCCTAAAAGCAATGCTTTATGCTACGGGTGATGGACAACCTTGATGGACTATAGGCTGCTCTTAACATTATGGCTGGCAAGGACCACAGTCGGTGGGATCAGTGATCCAAATTCGCTGTGTCACAGACAAGATTTTCCACAGGTATTGCCTTCTTTCATTTAAATAATAGCCTATTTAGCAGGAAACCATTCCAATGTTTAGCAACTGAGTTGGTTACATTTGCTGGAAGGATTATAGGGGGTTCTTGGGCTCCAATAACAGTTTCAGAAGGCCACAGATTTTCCATCCATGCATTATGTGAGCTAAACATGATAACACATTTAGGAGAATCAGATATCCAGTGTTCAAATGGTTGGTGGACCTTCATACACAAGTAACATGCACCCAATGTGGTATATAAATGGGTTTCTATTTTGGCAGAGTAGTTCTACCCAATTCAATGGGGATATTCTAGTGTAAAAGGAACTTGAGATAAAGCACTTGCTCATAATCCCTCTTCCTATTTCTCAGTAGGCCTGGGACTGCAACCCCTGCCTGTATTTTCTGATACCCTATAATTATCATACCAGATGAAGCAAAATATCTAAAGAGCTGCAATCAACTTTTGAAAAGAGATGATTAAAATGACAGTGGAGGCTAAATGCCTGTGAGATCAGGAGTCTTCAGAAATCCAAACAATAAAATAAAATTTCCTTAAACATAAGTGACATAATTAGTTAGCAATCACTATGTTTGTTTCACATTCTCTGGATAATCTTCTCTGGGTATATTCATCCCAGCCTAAATATTTTAAAGACTAGACTCTTGTTTTCTGATATATTTTTTATCACATTGTTTGGAAGGTTTTTGCCTTTTTCCCTTGATATTTGCATAGTTTTACAAACAGAAGTTGCCACTATAACTTAATTCTATTTTTCAGCATATCCCTTTCTGCTCTGTTTACAGAAAAGGAAGGCACTTGATCCTTCAGGATGACTTAAAGCATTGAGAAGTACAGTATGCAGAATTAATAATATGTAGAAAGGAAGTCTAGATGGCAAAGGATTTTGGCTTCCTGGCATTTTCTTAAATATCTTGAACTGATTTTAGAATATTACTATAGTCCTAACTGGGGAGAATTCAGAGCAGTGTTGCTTATGCATTTTGCTCCATTATATGGGTGATCGTTGTAAATTGGCATGTTCTGGGCAAATATTTTTTCAGGCTCTAATAACAAAGACCTTTCAAAACCTTGGGCCATTATATTTGTTCATATATTGTGTAAAGGAGTATATATTCTGATGGTGCTATATAAATATTTCTATTAATAAATATTCAAAAGTGATGTTGTTCATCCTGTATAACCTTATCATGGGAGAGGACAAACTGCCTTATACCAGCTGGCAGGAGATTTCCAGGTTGTGAAATAGATACAAATCTTTCTTACCACCTGTTACTTGATACCCTTTTAAATGGACATGGTCAGAATTGAATGTGGGACTTTCTACATCAAAAATATATCTTCTCTTACAATGCTCTAGCCCTTTCCAATGGGGATGCTGGCTAATTTCAAATCCCCTACAAATCATTCTCTAAATGCACATCTGAAGAAGGCCAGTATTTATATACTAAATGCTTAAACCCACAGTTCCATTTAATTCTTCATAGAAGTAGAGGAAAATTTCTAATGTATATTCAGAGTTTTACAGACTTTGGGGGTGGGGGGGCGCAAGAACAATGGATCACAGCAGACTCGAATCATCACTATAAACCATGCTGCAGGAGAGCCTACTTTGGAAGATTACTACATTTTGAGAGAAAAGAAATCTTGTGACGGAGTCCTTTCTAGAACCTGATAGACGATGTAGCCCTGGTGGATCATATGCTAAAGAGCCTTGCTGCAACACAGCCACGTCTTCAGATTACAGCATCAGAAAAGGCATGACTTACCGTTATACAGTATGTGTGCATTTTAAGGTGATGATTCATACAACAGCAGTTTGCAAAAACTAATTCAAGAATAAGGTGATCAAAATACTTGTTCATTTTCCTTTGGCCACCAAATATTCAATTTCATTTTGTATGGCACCTTTTATTTCCCAAGTTCCAATAAAGCCAAATAAAGAGACTTGAGACGAGGCTTCTTTAAGATAACAGATGTATATTGATCAAGACACAGCTGGGTGACTCCAATCAACACCCATTAGAAAGGAATGTTGAAGGAATCACACCTCACAAAGCAAACATCAGAGTTTTATAGACATCCATTAATGTATGCAGGTGATACATTCCCCTATATCCATACATGGGGTTTTGGGGATGGTCTAAGGAGGGGTTGAGGTGGTCCCTGAAAGTTGAATCTAAGTTTAACTTTTTTTCCTTCTTATCTATCCTTTGGAATCCCAAACCTTTCTCTCCGGACATCGGCCTAACACCAGCCTGGTACGGAATTAATTTATGGCTACAGGCCTCTGGTTAATTGCTTTTAAGGGAGATGGGGTAGGAGAATGGTGTGCTCTTTATAAAGTAAGTTAACCCTTTAGAATAGAGTGCACTCTCACATGCATACCCACACATTATGAGAGAGAGTAAAATTGTGTATCAAAACAATGCCCTTCAATTTTATTCAAAGGTATAAAAGCTAGTTAGCTATTTTCCTCCCCCCTCCCCAATAACATTAGACTTTAATGAAAAAGGAAGGAAGGAAGGAAGGAAGGAAGGAAGGAAGGAAGGAAGGAAGGAAGGAAGGAAGGAAGGAAGGAAGGAAATGGTAGCATGTCTTTGCTGAAGGTAATTTAAAGCCTCTTCTGTGACCTGATCAAATTAAAGAAAGCTTCTGTGCTCTCAGGGTTCAGATCTATTGATGTGCCAACATTTATTCCACAGCTCTGTATTTAGTTTAAGGCAGGGAAGGTCAGCTTGGTCTCATTGTTCCAGTATCTATCTATGAAGAAGACAAACTGGCTTTTCCTAAAGAAACAGAAATAGAAAAGAGGGTGCTTCAATTCCATCCTCCTCAACCCTCTGTTCAAAACAGCTGGTATAGCATGAATCCAGCAGATGGCATTCTTTCTCTAGCGAAAACTGAAAGAGAGTTTTTCCCCTCCATCCTTCAATCACCTTAGGGGCTCTGGGTTTAGGTTAGTTTTTCTGCTATTTAAAAAAAAAAGGTGGCAGAGCTTCAGGCTACAGCGAGACTGCCTACGTCTTATTTAGCAGATAAAGCTGAGGTAAAATAAATATATAAATCAGGCAGCTTCTGTCAAGCATTTTGATAGGTGTCACATTATAAACTCAGAAAACCAACATGAAAAAACTCCCCAAAGTGCCTCACTCTACTCAGCCAGCTGGAGATTGAAATCTGTATCTTCATTCAGATATCTATTCGATAAGGAAGGAGCTATCGTGGAAACCTGCAGCAAGCAGGCTCTGGGGGTAGGAAGAAAGAATGGAAGCTTTCCCCCAATATTTCTCACTCAGCTGATCCCCTTGAAACTTTACAGCAAAGGATCAAGGGCTTCTATAGAAGTACAGTTTGAATTAATTGTTTAAAAGGCCATTGACTTTTGCTAACTCCTCCGTGGCAGGATAAGCAACGGAAACCATGTACAGAGGAAAATCTCAGGATTTCTTTTCTGGTTAGGCTCTGGGCTGGGTGAAGCCACGTGCAAGCGAAAGTATGTGGTAGGGAGGTCATCCTCCCTGTCTGGCACTGAGTCCTCTCTTTCTGCATACCAGTCTCTCTTGCCACACGGACAGGAAGAGAAAAGGACCCTTCGCAATAAAAGGGAAGGTTTGGCCTAATCCAAAATACAAGCAAACATACATGGCCGCCCCCTCCCCGCCAAAAAACACCCTGAACAATAGCCATAGCTCTCTTAAAGAGGACTCTAGCCCATTTTCTGAGTAAGTTTGAAAATGTGATGCAAATAATTACTGACAATTACAGAGAGTTTGAAGAGAGAAAATGCCTCTGAAAAAAGTGAATTCTGCATTCAGCAAGAGTCGTCATTGTAAGCACATTGCCCATGTGCTAGAAAACTCAATCAGAGAAAGAATTCTACTTGATCCTGTGGTGGATGAAGGGGATCTTTAATTTTGAGTGGCTTGTTGGCTGGCTTGGGAACCTTGAAGGATTCTCAGATCACAGCTACTGTCTTATTCAATGAGAAGAAAAGAAGTGGAATTCCAGGGAAAGACATTAGAAGTTGCTGTTGTTCTTCTCAGTGCATTTTGGCAGGATCCCCTGTTGGAATTAGGAACCAGAAGAAAAGTTTTAATGTGACCAGACCTGACGTTTCAGGCCCAAATCCTAGAAAATACTGGGAGAATGGGAACTAGTAAGGCACAGCTGATAAGAAACATTGGTTTAAAAATTCTATTCAGTGCTGCACATTTTGTTTTGGATAAAGTTGTATTTGCTCCAATATTCCATCTTTCTGTTTGCTCAATCTGTTTACAGATTACTGAGGTTTGATTTGGGAATGCAGTTCTCAGCTGCATTCATGGAATGTGGTGCTTTTATTAGAATAAAACTCCTTCATTTCTTGATATTCCAGGGTTGGGTTTGTAATCTGTCACCACACACTGCACAACCCCTTGGGTCTGGTAACCTTGGTTAGAAGGGGATAACTGGGCCTATTGATTTAAAAGCTTATTTCTGGGGAAGGGAGATTCCTGTTCTGGTGGCAACACAGCTTCCTGCCTGGATGGAATACTTCTACCTGGGGAAATGGGCACCCCAGATAGAGAGAACATGAGGGTGGAAATCCCTGGGAGAGTTCTCTGATAGGCTGGCGTGGATGTTGGTCATAAGCATTGGATTGCCGTACGAATTTGCTAAATGAATAAATAAATGCCCCTTCCCCTTCCTTCCCTTGTTATCTAAGGAACTGCATAACAAACAACCGGTGAAGGAACTTGGCTTTTAAAGGTACTGGGAAAAGAAGCTGTCAGTGTTCATTAATCTGAAGAAATTTGTAGATCCATTTACTTCTTGTCATAACCTCAGGCATATTCAGCTTTATTAATAAGGCAGATGAACTAAAATATTAATTAACTTGCCTCTATAACTTTTTAATGCCTCACAGCCCCTCCCTCTCTTAATGTCTGTGATTTTGAATCTGAGGCAGAATATCTCACAAAAGTTTAACTCCCTCCCTGGCACTAAAATTCATTTTGCAGCCCTTCCACAACACCCAAATCAATTGCCTCTTTCTACTTATGATAGCCTTCTGATCTGATCTCTTAATTTTATGTAGAAGTGTATAATAGACCTAAGAACAAGGAAACAAAGTAAACCCTTTGAGAGGGGAAAGTTTAATCATCTCCTGTGTATAGTGTCCCCACACTTGAGGAATGTCTAGAACAGTATTATTTACACAATAATTGAAAAAACAAGGATCAGCTGTATGCTATGGATATAATGTAATATGCATTTGATTCCCCAGGCCTGACTAATTCTCGGATTTTAAAGCAATCTATACATTTCCATATTGGTGCCCTCGTTTTTTTCTACCGCTCCTTCTATACAGAACCAATTTTCTTGCATCTGGATTGCTTGAAGCTATGTGAAGAAATAAGCCTTCATATAAATCCCAGGTAGCCTAGCAATAGGGAGGGAGGGTGGGAATTGCAGTTCACCAACATCTGTGGATTCCTTCCTTTATATAAATGGTAGAACATAAGATGTGAAGGACATTAAGAATGACATTGGGTAAACTGTTTTTCCAGTTCTGTTTTACATTTCTGTCTACCTCCTGGGCATCTAATGAAGATTAAAAAAAATTGACTCTACCTTTTGTGCTGCTATATGAGCTATGAATATCCTTGTGTCCATGCAAAGTGCAATCAGCATCTTTGCCCCACCCACAAAAGAGTCCCACTCTTGAAGCCATCTCTGGGATTTTGGTTCCCCTGTGACCAGTCCAGCTTGGGACTTGAAATGAGTCATCTACCGGTCCAGCAAAGGTTCTTGTTTTTTGGGCTTGACTGTCAGCGTTCCATAGCTGAAATCTGACATGCTATCCATGAGTGTAGAACATAGCATCCCTCTGGAACATAACTGCCTTGCCTCTTTATCCTCGTTCAATTGTCTAATCTTCTTCATTTGGATGGAACATTGTTGTTGTTTTTTTAATTAGTATCTGGGTTATAATTAAGTAGATGATGATAAGACAAGAAAGAGGGAATAGAAACTATCTTGCTGGATAGGCAGAGCAGTGGAAGCAGTAGTGAACAAAACTCATACTTCAGTTAGGCTAAGGGGAAGAAAGGCAGCTGCAACACAAAGATGTAGAAAATAGGGAGATGAGTAGCAAAAGAAAGCCTGCAGTTTAGCTGGTAAGAGAACACAGCATATAAGAATTATTCTGCTACATTACAATGACGTTTAACATTTATTAGGAGCTCTGTATTCAAGAATGGATAATATAATTCCAGCACCAACTTGACAAGACCTATCTTTTTTTCCTCCTCTGAATTGTTTTATAGAATTCTTAAATTTATTATGTTAAATTTAATTTTGGCATCAGGAATAAAGACAGGGGTGCAGTAAGCATAGCCAATTATGCATTGCCTCTTTTTTTTTTTGCAATAATTTTATTAAAGATTATCTAGAACAGATAAAACTAATAAAAAAACCTAATACAAAATTACATTTAAAAAAAAGAGTGTCCAGAGAAAATAACCCCCCTCTAAAAATAAAAAGAAGAAACTTCCCCCTTCATCCCCAGCAAGTATATACACCATTAACAATTTATAACTGTCTCTTAAAATATTACCAAATACATCTTCATTCCCTACTTCACCCCATTTTCTATAGATCCATCTCTAAATCCTCAGCTGTCCTTATTAATCAAACAAAAGGTATAAAGATTAACAGACATAACTAACAACATAAGCATTTAATCCCCCTTTCCATTTAAACATAATCCCCCTAATCCCTCTCTTAATAATCAAAATATAATCCCAATTAACAATTAAACATTACAAAAAGATAAAAAACAACCATTAATTATCACCAGAGATAGCTACTCATTATTAATCTCAATTAAATAATTAAATATTATAGAAAAATAAAAACTGTTCAACATTACGAGAAATAATAATCCCTTATTTGTTTACCCAAAATACTAACATAAATATTACAAACTAATCCATTACACCCAATTGGACATTTCCAAAAAAGAGTTACCCAGTCAAAGTAACCATTAAACATCACCAAAAATAACAACCCATTCCTTAACCATAACTAAATAAACAATTTTTGTCTTTTTTCTTCTTCCTCCCATCAATCCTTAAATCCCATAGATAAAGGTCTAATATCTGCTTTTTTCTATTATCTTTGTCTCTTCTCTTGAAATCCTTGTCATCTTTATCAAGGTCCATATGTAATTTCAATGCAGCCATGCTTATAAGTCTCTTATATTCCAGTTTAAATGGGTAATCCACATCCCTCTTTTGATACATTATTTGTATATCTTTTTTAATTTTCAAGTGATCGTCCAATTCCATTTGTAAATCCAATATTTCCATCTCTTTCTTATAGGTTATAATTTTTAAGTCCACCTTAAAATCCATTTCAGTTATCTTCCAAGGAACTTGATTCTCTTCAATAGCAACTTTTGGTTCCAGTATAGGGTTAAATAGTCCAAGCATTTCTTGAGCCAGCTTATAAAACATTTCCTTTAAAGTAGCCATCTGGTGCTCTCTCGTGATTAACCTTCCAAGCTTTGTTATCAGGGCAAAATATAGACATGAATTTTTTTCCAACACAAGAGGATCTTTTTAATTAACTTCAAAGTCTTTTTTTAAATTAATTTCATCCAAGTCCTTAGCATTCAAAAACTTTCCAAAAAACAACACTATACTCCCCCTTTTGTTATATATTGCAAAAAATAAAGTTCTTACAAAGCTGGAAACATGGAATTTTCTTTCTTTTTAAATGGATTGAAGAGAGACTCACCCAGTGAATGCCCCACTTGTGGTTCCAAAGGTTTTTCAATCTTAAAGAAGCAGTAAGAAAAAAAATTAAACTCCAAAGTGATTAAAAAGATGAGGTTTGTATGAACTTTAAGTCCTTAAAAGGCTACATTAATGGCTCAGAGCATGGTGAAACCCACAACTCCCAGCTGATCACAAGTGGTTGCAAAAACAGTTTCTGTTGCCGACTCACAATAAAACCAGCTGTCCAGAATGCATGAGGATAATCTCAAGATCTCTCTTTTATCCAGAGAGAATTATTGGCAGTCTGGATCCAACATCCAGCTGCCTTTCGGCCATGTTGTCTGCCATGGAGCACAGGGCGACAGTTCGCCAGCCTCACCAGAAATGTTCTCCTCCCCACTTATGCATTACCCAGAAATAAAGGTCTTATGTGTGTAGAATGTGTTAATTTATATTATAAATTATAGCAAGTTAGATTCTTTTCCTGAGAGTGTGTTCTTCATGTTCAGTCTCTAACATCTCTTTTTCATCAACTTGACCCTAATCAGTGACTAGGACTAGGAGGAACCAATACCTTCTATGGCAAGAAAGAATCCAGAAAGAACAGAAGGAGGAGTTAGCTAAGAAATAAGTCTTCCTACATGGGAAAGCAAACTAAGGACTTTGGATAAATGTTACCTATCACTTTGAGAATTTTAAACTAGATCCCCTCCTCTTAGCTGGATTTCTGAGATGGTATAAAAATGAAGAAGATGAAGGTTTCAACCAAGAAGAGAGAGAATTAAGAGGTTTGGCTGGAAAGATGTGTCAGAGAGAAGCTTGGGTCTTGACTCAAGCATACTTTCCAACTATTATAGTGATTGATTTAAATAACACCCACTTCAGCTACAGAAGACTAAAATCATTTCTAAAAAATATCTAAGAGAAAGCATGGTTTTATTAACAGCAAACTTTTTATTTTATTCAACACAGTGAAAAAAACTGCATGACCTTTTAAATTGAGCAATAAACATTAATATTATTTTATTTATATTATTGCTTATAAATATATAAATATTTATTTAGGAATACCCAAACAAGCTCCTGATAAAGGCAATAATATATTTTAGTTATGGATAATAAATTACTGTTTAACTGAAAGTCTCAGCCATTTTATATATAACAGTATTTATCTATGCTATAATTCCAGAGCTTCCCATTTTGGCACAACTTACTCAATATAGGAGTTTCTAAAAAATTAAAGATGTTCTTAGGCTGGCAAGGACCAATTGATAGCAAGGAGTGAACATACTATTTTTATTTCATTATTTATATTATTACAAACAAAGGGAGAAAGGCATCTTGAAGGGTGCAAAGGATTCAGGGATATAAGATAGTAGCTCAGCCAACCAGAAAAAAGAGAGCCTGGCAAGTTTCACTGGTGAAGAAATTGCCAATTGAGTGCGGGTTGGGGAGGATCAAAGCTTGAAGGGCCGGGAAGAGGAGAAGTGGCTGGATTTGGGTGGGCTGGCTTGTAGGAGATTTCATTCAGGAAGAGAGATCAAGCAGCCAGGAAGAGACTGAGTGAAACTGCTGTATGAGACTTCTGCGCAGACAGCTGCTGCTGAGGGCATTTTAAAAGGGGTAGGAGAGAGCTGTTCTGTTTAACTATATACTGTGCTTTTGAAATGTACTTCACCTTTAAGGAGGCTGTTCAGCTTGTTGGAGAAGACAATATGAGGCTCTGAGCAAGACTGACTGTAGGCCCAAGAATATTCATCTCACTGAGTTCAAGTCGCTTGGTGGGGTTCAAAGTTGTACTTTTATGAGACTGTCTGTACATCTGTATGATTGTTTTCCAGCTGTAATTAGCAAAGTCTTTCTTGTTTGTTCAAAACTGTTGATTTTTTTTTTTTCTTACCTGATGCTCCAGGAAGAAAAGGCAGGAAATCACCTTTTTGAGCCCCGCTCTGGGTTGAAGATTTGGCTACAGGTTTCTGTGCTAAAAGAGAAGCTACAGTTGCTTTACTTCCATCATGTACTGCTCTTATTCTGCAACCAGCCTTCATTTCCATATTTGCACAAAAGATGCCAGCCTGTAATTTGCTTTTTTAAAACCAACAAATATATCCCACTTCCACACATTTCTTAAAGACTTACTGAAGAACAAAAATCTCATCTGTATAACCCATGCCCACATTGCACTTCCCACCTTTCTATCATCTCTTACACTCGATCAGGATTTGGTGAATCATCTTCCCAGGTGCAATTAGAAACTAATGCCCCTGTAGGTTTTGGATTCAATCTTGTTGGTTCCCTTTTGTATAAAAGAAAATTGAAAAGAACAATGTCATCCTTGCAGTATCAGGCACAGACAAAGCCTTCACACGCATATTAAACAAATCACATAGTAACTCCATAAGAAAACTGGATCCATATTTTAATATTTCTCATATTGCATCATCTACACCAGCAGCTTTAAATTTCTTCAATGTTCTAGGAGCGTTTATGATATCCATTTCATTATTTTTTCTTGGGCAGTAACATTCATAACATTTGTTTTAATCATACCCTTTGACATAGCAGATGATGATGATGATGATGATGATGATGGATGATTTCCAGCCTTTTCAGTCAGGTGTTCAGCCTTATGGGACATGCCACTCTCAACTAGTAAGGCATAAAAAGGCAACATTGCTTCATGCCCATTTCAGTGTATGTAACAAGTGAGTCAAAAGCAAACTTAGATGGATTGACCGCGACAAGGAAGGGAGGGAAAGCAGGGTGCCAGCTCCCCCATGGCCAGAACAATGGAATGCATCTCCTGCACTGCACACATTAGGGCAACAACTTGACAATGTCAACCAGGCACTGTGAATTCTCCTAGGGAGTGTAGCTGTGCACTAGGTGACTGGAGATGCACAAGGCTGTCATAAAAACTTCAGTATTACATAATCACACAATCACTTTCTCCAGTGTTTCTGCTACTTCCACTTCCTCAAGGAAGTGTTCCTGTTTGTTTGTATCAAGGTGAGATAGTTGAACTTTTTGTGTTATCCTCTGACCTCTGAAGGAGAAATTTAATTAAGAAAAATCAGAAATTTACTGGAAGGACCATACTTGGCAGAGTTTGCCTTCTGGCAGGTTCCCATCACTTGAAAGATTTCCAGTGTGATTTTGGAAAACATATCTTCCTCTTGGTTGGATGAGTGACAATAGTTTGCGTTTACTCATTCTTCCACTTATTTTAACCCAAATGCTCCCTAGAGTATCACCAAATTCATTCACTTGGATTTCTTAGTGGATGTGGATAGTTTTAATATACAGTGCAATTTTCCTTCCTTTCTATTACCTACGTTTCTTTTAAAACTATTTGTATCCTTTAGTTTTATATTCCAGTCATAGGAATCTTCTCACCAGGTCTCCACTGAAACTATTCAATCATAATTACTTTCCTGTATTAAGAGTTCATCCTCATCTTGTTTATTTCCCATATTCTGAGAATTAATAAATAGGCAAAATCCCTGACCTTTGAGCCAATATTCTTGATTTTCTTATTAAATGGTTTAATGGGCCCATTAAATCATCACTCCTACTTCTTTCCACACAAATATGTCTTAGATAAAAGTCTTTACTTCAGAGTTTTCATCTGCCACAAGAGTCAGTTTAAAGCCAAGCACATTTTTATCAGTCCTTGTGAGATGCAGCCATTTTGTGTCGGCACTTAATCATTGACATAACTCAGACCATGGCCTCAGAAATCCATTCTTTCTTGTTAATAGTACCAGTATTTGCATAGCCAATATTCTTCTTTCCCTCCCCAGTCCTCTTCCTTAGGCAGGAAGTATGGATGAAAATATCACCTGAGACCTCAGGTTCTTGAGCTCCAATCCTACATCTTCAAGTCCACAATACTGTGGCTGTGGCTGTAGCTGTTCTGTGCAATTATTTAGCATCATTAGCAGGAAGGGATAATTGTCATCTAACTGGGTTAGTCTTGGAATGTGAAGTTGTTCTGTCACACCCTTGATCCATGTTCCTAGCACACAATACACTTCATGAGATAAATGGATCTGGTTAGCACCCATTTATTTTTCTTCTGTGCAGCAGTGTCTAACTACCATGGTTTTTCTCTTTGTCTTCTTTTCAAGGACATAACTTTGTCCATCCCTAACCTGTTTGGGCACCCCACAAAGTCCTTTGGATAAAAGGAAGGGCTAGCTGAAGGGATGATGTGGGTGGACAAGAAAAGAAGAAGATGGGAAAAGACTGCATTAATGACAAAAGAAGCAGAGGCAACATCAGAGGTAAGATAGCAAAGCTTATTAAGTCCTAAACATCCATCAGCCAGGACAAGAGGTGCAGTAAGCAGAAGTGACCTGGTTTGAAGCTCTGGAACTTGGCTTGATGCTCAGAAGCAACTCTCCTTGGAGTTCAGCTTGGAGCTTGGTCTGGAGTTTGGCCACAACCCTGCCTTATAGCCTAAGGACAATCACCATGGAAACAGTGACATCCAAGGCCAAGAGCAGAAGAATGTGCCATGCCAAGCTTCTGCAATTACCCATCAGGAAGCAAGAATTTGGTCCCACATTAAGATTTAAACACTTTAAGGGCCAGAGATGGCTAAGTAAACCAAGGACCAAGAACACTGTTACTGAGGCAAGCTGGTTAACATGACTGATCAAATAACTTTGACCTTATCCAAAATAAACTAAACCTACCAGGGACAGTGGGAGGAAGGGCTAGAGTTCTGTATTTGTACAGCGAGACGTGGAGACATGACTTTGGAGAAACCACCATTAAGACAACAGTTGCAGAAGCATATGTTGAGCTCAGGGAGGTAGGAAAGTATTAGAAAGAGACTGGATCCCCGTGATTCCCTGGGGTATAACAGGGAGGGAAGGGAAAACCCATGCAGACTTGCAAGGTTCTGCTTCTATTGCCTATCTTAATAAAACATAGTTCTAGCCTTCCTGTGGAATCAGTTTCCTGATCTGGTTTACCTCGTAGGGCTGACAATTTGGGAAATCTTGAAACTTAATATAATAATCAAACAGCCCCCACAAAGCCTATTTGTGTGTCATTACCATAAAGAATTCTCAACACTTCCATTGTTTTAACTGAGAAATAAACATCTTTTTCAAGAGGTGAACTGCGGTTACTTGCATCTCTGACCTTTTTTCCCTTTTTCTTTTCTAAGTTTGTACTTGCCAAAAATTTATATCAGGCTGTTTACAGAAAGAAATACAAACTTGCCATGAGCGTTGCAAGTCACAATTGCTCAGTTGTATTTCTTCCATTGAAAATCTTGTACTGATCCAAAGATGGAAGATGGCATTCCATTTTGACCTGCTTCTCAAAATGTAATAGATCAAATCATAGTCATATGCTTTTAATTTGATCAGTAGGTGTTTCAGAAATCAGCTAATCCCAGAGAGGCTAATCCCCTCCAAATCCCAACTTGCCTGGATTCCATTTTGAGCAATCACCTCTTATTCACCTGATCACCATATATTATTTTGAACTCAAGTTTCGGAACCCAAGGACAAAATGTCACATTATAACTCAATTAAACTACTGTATGGTAGTCACTACTGAATTGACATATGGGGAGTATATCCAAATATAACCTATGATTTTTATGTTACAAGGAATGTTGAACGTAGGGAGTTGATTTGATCTACATTAACCGAATGCCTATTTCACACCCCACCTGCTTTCAGTCTGCATTTATTTATTGACCAATGTACTCTTTTCCTGTAATCGTTTAAATTTTCCTACCAACGTAGAGTTTACTGCTGCTGCCATCTCTATTGGCATTTATGACAGTACAACAGCTCTCTAGTCTTCATTACTCAGTCCTCCTCCTGTTCAGTATAAATGTTTTTGAATCTCAGCGACTTTATGATTTCTTTCAGGAGGATTGCTATCCTAACTGGAAATCTCATTATGCACAGCACGTCTCACTACTGAATAGCCATGCAAAGCTTTGCTTTGGCAGTCCACTAAAATGGCGTAATTGCAGAGAAAGGTACAAGTCAGATTTTTTAAAGATGCCAAAACCAAGAGTAATAATACTCACCCAAGGTACATTAAATGCCTGAGTAAATAAAAATGTTTCTATTTGATCTTGCCCCAAAGCTGCTGCTGCTGCTGCTGCTGCTGCTGCTGCTAATAATAATAATAATAATAATAATAATAATAATAATATATTAAATTTGTATGCTGCCCAAATCTCAGTGAGTATAAGCATTACAGGTAATCCTTGGGTTACAACCAGTGACCTTTCAAAGTTACAATGGCACTGAATGAAAGGTACAGTACTTACAACAGATCCTCGTAGTTCCAGCTGTTGCAGCAAACCATGATCACGATTTCCAACATTACCTACCAACTTCCCACAAGCAAAGTCAATGGGGAAGCTGGCAGGAAATTGGAAGTAGTGGTCATGTGAGGTCCTTGCTTAATGACCCACATAGTCCTTGCTTAACGATGGCAACCGGGACTGCTGGAATTGCTGTTGCTAAGTGATGCATTCATACGACATCACGCTTTATGACTGCATCGCTTAGCGATGGAAATTCCGGTCCCAGTTGCCATTGTAACCTGAGGACTACCTGTAAGCATGTTTAAACATAGAGGACATTGTCTAGTCCCTGATTATGAACTGCCTAACTTTAGCAGGCACCAGAATATAGACATTTTCTCATAATGTCTCTAACCTATGTCAGCAGTATATCACAAAGAATAGAATATATAATACTGCAATTAATTTTTTCACGTCTTTCCTTTTTTTGCTTGTGTTTATAGGGTATATGGAGTGAAACATAAAGAAGAGCAAAAGAGATGGGGATTTTTTTTTAGAAATTTGCAGTGGGGAGGAAACGTTGTGCTTGTTTTATTAAATGTCCAAATTGGTTAAGACAGTCTTTCACATTAAAAATGCCTCGTGCAGCCCTGTAACAGTGCAAAGTTCTGCTTCTCCTACTTCAAATCAGCAATTCTTTCTGAAATTGCCAGGTGATCAAACAATAGGATCATTTGTTATAGGATCATTCTAGAAAGTTCTGCAAAGGAAAAAGTTTCTATATAAAGCAACGTTTTTAATGTAAAAAGGACAGGGGGAGAGGCATCTTGGAAAATTGTGATTTTTTTTGTTAATATGTTTTGGAAATATGGCTAGTAAGCACTGTGGTTTCATTTCAAATTTTATTTCTAAAATTCTCTGAATAGTGCTGTGTATTTCTTCCCAGTATTTCATATGTACCACAAATAGTAAATGTTCCTTCTGTCTCATGGCATTTCCAGCATTTGTCTATCTAGGTAATTATTGATGAAGTTGTATACCATCTATAAAACATTTTATACCAGTTTTCTCTTAAGTTATAACCTGGGGTAAATTTTATAGATTTGTTTCATAGTTCTTCCCATTGTTGTGACTGTTTCTTTAAAATTTTGCACCCATTTTATCATACAATTTTTGCTTTGCTTCTGCTACCATTTTCAACTTTTGCTCAAATAAATTGGAGCTTTTACCTCATGCCTGAAGAGATAAAACATTCATTTTACAATTTCCCTTCCATTTGTTTGCATGACTTTACTAAAATAAAACATGATGGGTTGCAGCCAGTGTTTACGTTTATATTAAGGGAAATGCATAGCAGACATACCAAAAGCAACCATCATTTTAACAGTGAAAACAAAAATTAGAACCAGCCAAGAAAAGGTCCTATATATCTGGCCTATTGTATAATATCTCAGCTTTTACATGTATCTGTATATGGACATCTTACCAATGAACAGTGTACATATATTATACATCCTTAGAACTTCCTCAACTTGGAATCCTCCACTTATATTGGGACTATAACTCCTAGAATTTCCAACCAGTTTGCAAAACTTTTTGCTTTAATGTCTTTGTTTTATAGTAGATAGATATTGTTTTATTTTTGGTTTGTGAGCCACCCAGAGTTTGGTTCAAGATAGGCAGCTATATAAATGTTTTAAATAAATAAATAAAATTAAAAAACACCACAGTTATCTACATCTTAGCCAGAATATTTTGTCCCACAAGATGTCAAAATAAATGCTTATAAATAACTTTCCATACTTTCTTATAGCTCTCATTACTGATATGCACCATTCTTCCTAGCTATATCTGAACCAGCTAATATGAACCATACAATGATGATAATTTTGTTAAGCATTCAGGGGCAAACAACACTGATTCTCCCTCCAGTTTCTACACAGATCTTACATATTGCTGGCACCATCCATATCCATCCATTTCATACTGACCTTCCGAATTATCATTTCTGACATCATCTACTTTAGAAAGATATAATCTGGAAATTCACCTGCCTCCCTTTTAACCTAGGCACTCCTGGGCACAAAACTGGTTTTTAGACCTATATAGAGATAACCTGGATGATGAACCTTTGGCCTAAGAAGTATCTCCAGCCAAACTATAATCCTTCTTCCAGAAAAGCTTCCATATATGGCAGTTTTGGGTTTTGAAGTGCTTTCAGTTGGTGACAATAGAAGTGTTTTAACAGTCTAGGTGCAGCACCAGAAAACCAGAATTGCCACACATGGAAGGTTGGGAATGTATCATAGCCCAAAGAACAGGCTCTGAGACACAGGTGGATCAGAGCCCAATGCTGCAAAGCCAGACCCTTTCTCCACAGGCTCTGAAGACACCCCACCAGCACCGGTGCCAGGAAACAGAGTGGACCCCACTGGCCCTGCTACAAATACTATGTCCCTGGCAAAGTGAGCACCTAGTGAACAAGCAGCAAGCCTCTCCCAGTTCCAGTCGGTTGACCAACCCTCACTGGTGCCAGCTGCATGAAAGGAGTTGTGGGAGGGATTTAAAGTGGCCACTCCCAAGTTGTGGGAAGCAATGTTTGTGTCCCTCCCCTTGCTCTGTGGTTCACATCTTGTGTTCCTGACTTCTTGTGTCTGTGATTTGGCTGGTTCCTGACTATGACTCCAGCTCTCTCTTGGCAATTCCAACACTTCAGCAGGACATCTGATCATCCACTGCTTGACTCTGCTCATATCTCTATCTCACCTCCTGACAAGCTTGGTGTGCTCGTGCACATTCCCATGCCATCCTTCCTGACAACTCTGTTGCTGCTTGTCTTGCTGTTCTCTTTTTGCCCTGCCTATGTACATACCCCTCTGCGTGCCTTGCTTCTCACCACTCCTCAATGCAAGTGCACTCCCAGTGTTTCCTGCCTCCAGTTCCACCACAAGCCCTACCCACAGACCCACACATAGTGTCTGTGCCCTTCCAGCTCTGGTGGTCACTCTCACCCTGCAGCTAGGAGAGGAAAGGTTATCAGGAAGGATCGCATCACTTCAAGTGACATCAAGCTCCATTTTAAAATAGAAGAAACCGGGTAGTACTGCAAGCATTGCTGATCCAGATAAACCTCCTGTCCTGAAAGTTTTCAACTATTCTATTTCATGATACTGAGAAATGGCTGAAAATGTTTCTGTTTTAAAGCCTGCAGTCATAGCTGAACATTTCTCCAGGAGTATCACAGGTGGGAGGGATTTCCTATTTAATTATGTGCTTGTGTTTGTGACCCCCTCCCTTTCCTCATATATAATTTTATTTTGCATGGGCAATTTGAGGGATCTCTCTTGCAAGCCGGAGATCCCTGGACCAGTGGCAAGAAATTGCTGCAGAGCACTCAAAGCGTATACTATGTTTATTTTAGTTTTTGTTGTTGCTGTTGAAATTAAACATCACCATGGTTGGGAGATAGTGTGGATGGTCCAGACTGGGACTGCAGGATGGGTGACTGGTGGCTCTGTCATTTCACTCCCACTGTGATCTCATTTCAGATCCTCTCTCAAGCTGCAATTTAACTAGAAAAGCATGCAAGACTAATAATGTCATTAATATCCCATCTATTTTGGCATTAAGATCTCATCCATAAATAGCACTCAATGGGAGCCTTTCAGCCAATCAGCATATTACTGAAAATAGGTTTTTACTAATAACCAAGGAAAAAAAGCAGGGTTCATTTTTATCAACTGGTATACATTTTGCAAAGACAGGTTTTTATAGGATGATTATTAAGAAATTTCAGATAAAGCAGCATGTTCCTAATTAGAATGAATTTGCTTAAAACATTTATTCAAATATTAATACTAAAAGAAAAAAAATTTCCCAGGGAGTACAAATGTTTTCTCATGCATGAATGAAAAAGCCCCTGCACTGAAGAGACAATGATGTATTTAATTGAGGTCTCCTATAATTGGTGAATGTTATTCAACTGTGTAATGTACCACATACTTTTCTGCTGCTTCTTAATGCATATCTATTGATGATTTATGGTTCAACCAAACTAAAATTTAAGTAAGGAACATTCTAGTAATGCTGCACAGCTGGGCAACAAATTAATGTAAATCTAAATGTGACAGGCATCTTGAATGTGGGCCAGGGTACTTCAAGTACCTCTGAGATAGTGAGATGCATGCAACAGTATGTTGGCTTGCAAGGCCATCTCTAGATTACAGACCTTAGCTTGCATAGAAAAGTATAAGCATGTTTGGAATAAAACTGAACTGTGCTTACATGTGTGGCATACCCAAAATATGTCCAAACTGACTGGCACTGTTATTACTGTTAACAGGGAAAGATGCATGTGTCACAGGTACAACTATAAGGCCTTTAAGCTAGTCTACACCTCTATGTTACTGAAAAGTGTTACATGGAAACTTCAATTGCCTAAGTCATCTGAGAGGCAGATGTTATCTGTGGGCCGACCTGGTGTTGATCATAGGATTTAGAAGATTGTAACTTGGAATGTAAAAGGAGTAAATTATGAATTAACAAATGAAATGGAAGAAAAAAAAAATGAAGCTGTGTATCTGTGAAACTAAGAGAAAGTGGAAGAATGTATAAAGGTAGTCTGATCTTGTGGAATACAGTTAATGAATACATGCAGTGAATTGAAATTGTAGGTTTAATTATCAATGAAAGAGCTAAAATATATCTCAGAATGCATGAAATGGTGTCACCTAGGTGGTGGCTCCTTACTAAAAATCCAAAGATGAGTGATAGTTATGTGTTAAGCTCCATGGTAATGAAAAACCAGACATGAATTCTGGGAAAAAATTGTGCAACATTCTGAATGAATGAAATCTAGAGGGGGGACAAATATTCTGTTAGATGACATGAGTGTATAGGTGAGAGTGGGATGAGAGAATACTGAAGAAGTAATTGGGCTATTTCTTTAATGAATAAAAAAGTGGGCAGGTCCAAGCATTCTTCAATTCATGATTGAATGAGGGGGTGGTTCCATTGTCTTGAAAGACACAGCAGTATAGCCCCTCTTCAAGAAGGCATCACTAGATTCAGCAGTGTTGGATAATTTTCAATTGGTCTCCAATATTCCCTTTTGGGGTACAGTAGTGGGACTGCAGCTCAAGAGGTTTCAGTCCCAGGTATAGTTCTGAGACAGCTTGTGGATGACTTCTTGCAGGACCAGGATAGAGTGGGGTGACTTTTCTGGTCCAGCTTGATCGCTTGACAGCTTTCAATACGATCAATCATGGTATCCTTCTGGACAATTTCTGAGAGTTGGCAATGGAGGGCATTGTATTGTTGTGGTTCTTTTCTCTAAGGTCAATTCCAATTGTGTTGGTAGAGGGGGAGAGATTGAGCTGGAGACCCCTCCTTTGTGGGGTTCCTCAGGGCTCAACACTTTCCCCATTCTTATGTAACATCTACATGAGGCCACTGGGTGTTCAACAGCATGGAGTCAGTATCATTGGTATGTGGCTGATACCCAGTTGTATATACTGGCAAATGTACTAGCAAATCAAATTATTTAAAGTAGCTGCTGCAGAGAACCACAGAGATGACCTTGGAGAAGAAATCCAACCATTAGCAAAACATGAATTAAACCCAGGAAAGGAAAAAGGGGTTAGAAAGAAACCCAAAGTAATCTGCCTTGATTGTTTTTAGTGTAAGTGGGAGGGAAGGGAAAACACTGTCATCTTTCAGGATCCTACTACTCTAGCCTATATCAGTAAAGTAGAGTTCCAGGGTTTCTTGTGGAGTCTGTTTTCTGACATGGCCTACTTCAAAGGGCTGACAGCTGAAATAATGTGGTCAAAGAGAACAAAGAAAGCTTAAAATGAAAAGAGAAAAAACTCAGAGTGATTTTGATTGAATTAAAACGTTGTTTTGGAAATAGCTGAAGAGAGCAAACCAAGGGAATCTCCAGCAGAGTGAATAGAATTAAGAATCAATATGATGAAATGATTGGGATGAAACTGAAATGAGAAATGTTTTTGAGATCTGAATGAGTAATTTGTTGAATTGAAATAAACATATTACTATCCAAGAAAAAAAATGATGAAAAAGAAGTCATAAATGCTGTGAGAATGTCGAGGAATGGTAAAGCTGCAAGCATAGATAGTGTAACTGGAGAAATGTTAAAATACAGATACAGGAAGTCCTTGAGTTATGACTGCAATTGGAACCAGGATTGTCGTCGCTAAGTGTAAAAGCGTGATGTCATGTGACCACATCACTTAGCGATGACAATCCAGGCAGTCTGAGCTATCGTTGTAACCCAAGACATGCGGGTTGTTAAACAGGAAGCAGAGGGAGTCCCAGGTAAGGAGTGTGGGGGTACCACAGGTGGGTGGGGAAGGCCCTGGGAGGCCCAGTGCAGGCCACACGCAAGTTGGGGGAGGGGATGCTCAGTGTGGTGTGAGCTCAGAAAGGCCAGGGAATGAGGGCGTGGGGTGCATGTGATCGCAAGGAAGCTGTGGAAAGAGGGTGCAGGGTGCATCCAATTGCATGGAAGCTGTGGAAAGAGGGCATGGAGTATATGCATGCGTGTGTGTGATTGCAGGGAGACTATGGAAAGAGAATGCAGATCCGTATGTGCATGTGTGCACATGCAGGGAGGCCGGGGAAAGAGGGCGTAGGGTGTGTGTGAGTGAAAGGGGGAAGGAGGGTGTGGTGTGTGTGAGTGAAAAAAGGCCGGAGGGGGGAGACTTACTCCAGCAATTTGCGACCTTCTTTGCTGGCTTTCCATTAACTTTACCTGAGGGAAGCTGTCAGGGAAGGGCGCAAATAGCGATCACATGACCCTGGGATGCTGGAGCTGGTCGTAAGTGCAAGCTGGTTGCCAAGCACCCAAATGTTGTTCATGTGACTGCAGGGGCACTGCAACGGCTATAACTTCAAGGACTGGTCATAAGTCCCTTCATTCAGCACTGTTGTAACTTCTAATGGTCGCTGAACAAATGGTCATAACTCAAGGACTACCTGTATGTTGCTTAGGTAGTGCTGGGAAACTTTTTAATCTGTGAAGGCTGCATCTAGGCCTGATAATTGGAAGAATGCTGTTATTATTCCCCTATACAAAAGGAAAGGTAGAAAGAGTGAATGAAAAAACTACAGCAGGAATTAGATTGTTCAGAGTGCCTATTTCACCATAATGGCAGCATGAGAAATGACACTGAACAAAATTTGGAAAATGCAGTGCAATTTTATGGGAAACAGCTTTACACTTAGTCAATCATACAGGGGATTAATACTGGTTGTTTAATGTATTTATGGTTAGATGTATATTGAATGTTTGTGAGGATGTTAAAGTATATTGGTTGGGGACATTAAGGTATGTGTACTTTTGTATGCAATGTTATTGTCGTTGTCTGAGTATCCAAATGATTTGTAGCAAATGTTAGATAGATTGTATGATGCAACAAGGGATATATATCTGAAAACTCATTATCAAAACAAAGATAGTTGTGTTCCACAGGAATGACTGCAAGTTATAATAGGGAAAAACTAGAGTAAGTAGATGAATCTATGTATCTTGGTGTAGAGGGGTAAGTAAGTAACCTTGATGAAGGAATAAAAGAGCAGATAAACAAGGTAAACAACAACTCAGTCCTGGGAAATGAGTAGGCATGAGAAGGAAACTAAAAATAACTGTACCTTAATTATGTTTGCTATAGGAGAGGACAAAGGAATACTTTGGCAGGCTTTCAAGATCCTGTTATTATACCCTACAATCATCAAGTAGCATTCCTGAAATCCTTGCTCCGTCTGTTTCCTGATCTGCCCTATCTTGAAGGATGACACATTTACTAGCGATGGGGAAATGAATGGAGAAATTTTAAGATGTCAAATGCTGATTAAAAAAAAAAAAAAGGTATCACGTGATCTGTTGTGAAGAACAAAAGTTTTCTGGGAGAAATGTTTTGTCCAAGAGAAACTTGCTATATATAAGAGTGTATTTCTGCCCACTTTATTCTATTAGTAAGTAAGTAAATAAGTCTATTGTTGTAACCACAGGTCATAACATAGGAATGCCATAAAATACAATAACAATAACATAATAGCATAGTGAAATTATAAAATAGCGTAATAGAAGAAGTATTAGATGTAAAAAAGTTACAACAAAATAAAGCCAAAGCTACAACTAAGAACTTTGTTATATTGTATGAAAGTGAGAGCACAGTATATCAGGAGAAACATAAAAGTGGTTTGAACACAGTCAGTATGGAGCACTTAAGAAACGTTTGGTAGAACAAGATGAGATAGGGTCAAGGATAAATGGATGCTGAATGAATGTTGAGTGAATGCAAAAGTGAATGACCAGTACAAATGAAATATATTGAGATGGTTTGATGATGTCAATAGAATGAATAAATTAGTCAAGTCAGGGTTGGATTGAATTGATGAAATCCTCAAAAAGAGAGAGGTGAGAAGTTTAAAGAATAAAAAGAAACAGTGGAAGCATTTGCAAGGACAGAAAAATATGGAGAGGTAAAATGAATGGTGTAAACAAGATTTAGCTTTTTATATTGTTTTTCTTATGCCTTTCTTTGAATTACTTTTTTCTTTTTACTCTGTGTTTTGCTGGGTATGTTAATATGCACGTATGTAAATGGAGAGGAATATTCCTACTTATAGTACTGATGAAATAATAAAAATGCTATATGGTTATACTGTGTGTGTGTGTGTGTATGTACAGGAAAAATTTATGTTGGCTACTTTCATGTACCAGTCTTACCAATATACTGTACACCTATACATATGTTGTCATAGTTGATATATTTTAAAGTGAGTTGATATGTTTTAAAGGAAGATTTCACAGTCTGGAAAAACTGCAGGCTTTCTCTCCAGGTACTTTTCAATAAATTGGAGTGAACGATCACAATAACTTCCCAGGAGTTATGTTAGCCCTCCTGGGAAGGTGAGTTCATTGGTAGATTTTCTCTTTTTCTAAGCAATGTTCTCCTGGGAATCTTGTTGTTTATCTTCTTTGCTGTGGTTCTCTTTTAATTTTGTATTTTCAGGTTTAAACTGTATTTTGCTATTTCAGTGCAATAGCAGCTGAGAAATATGCTTCTGCAGTTGAAGATGCCAAAGAGGAGAAATAAGTGTAGGGAAAATTAGATTAGATCAGACAGTTTGGTAATTTTACTCCTAAAACAGTATTTAATCTGAAGGGCATTGTTTTGATACACAATTTTACACTCTCTCATAATGTGTGGGCATGCATGTGATAGTGCACTCTATCTTATTTACAAAGGATTAACTTGCTTTGTAAAGAGCACAGCATTTCTTTCCCCCACCTTATCTCTTTGTTGAATGCCTGATTGCCTTCTAAGAGAGCACAGCATTCCCCCACCCCATTTCCTTTAGGAGCAATTAGCCAGATGCCTGACTGAACAAGTAAGCCATAAATTAATTCCGTACCAAGCTGGTGTTAGGCTGGTGTCCGGAGAAAGAAGTTTGAAATTCCAAAGAAGAGATAAGAAGAAGAAAAAAGTTAAACTTAGATTCACCTCTTTAGGCCCACCTTTACTTTTCCCTGGGTCATCCCAAAATTCCCTTGTATGAATAGGAGGGGATGTACTATCTGAATACATCTGAATATGCCTATAAAATCTTTGTTGCTTGCTTTGCAAGGTGTGGTTCTGGGCAACACTCCTTGAGCCATCCAGATGGTTTCCTTGGCCAATAAAACCTCTGTTAATTAAAAGCCTCATCTCAAGTCTTCTTATTTGGCTTTATTGAAACTTGGGAAATAAAAGGTGCCATACAAATCTCTAAAGTAAATGTTGCATTCTGAATTTGCTCCTGCTCTGGAAATCCTATTCTTAATTCCGAATGCAGATAAGCCTGAGTTACATGAATTGTAATTATATAATTATATAGTGATAATCAAAGGTCCATTCAGTTCAGCCTTCCCCAGTTTGGTTCTTCTAGATGAGTTGGATTATCCCCAGACAGCAACAGCATCTAGTGACCTTGGCTGATTTTTTTTTCTCCTTAGTTAAACAGCACAGGACCTGGTTATTACTTAAATAGGAGATCACTAGAAAATCCCAGGCCTGTAGACTAGATTAGGAAGTTTAAAAAAGAATCCCAGAAGGCGACAATGGCAAACAACTTTTGGTATACTAGGAGAAAGGAAAACAAGCAAACAAACCAATCATCTGCAGGACTGAATCCATAGATTCTCCAGGAACTGAGCTTAATCTGAGGGCATGTTTGGCTGTGGGTTCATAGCACCACACTCTTTCTCCCAGGAACTGTCTCCCTTTCTGATGTTGATGCTGTAGAAGGATGCTTCCTTTGACTCCACAATCTTTGAAAGCTTGATCACAGCTGTAAAACATCGTTGAGGGTTGAGGAAACTGTACATCACTGCAGAATATTACAAAGCCAGTTCAGCAAATAAACAAAACAGGTTTGTTCTTTGAGGCAAAGTGAAACCAAGTCAGCTTGATCATATTAATTATACATCTGTTTGGCTCACCCTGTACAGCTGGATCAGCCCCTTATGGCTAATTCACAAGCTTAAGGGAGAAGCACTTAAGAGGAGAAGGGCTTTCTGGACCCTTGTTCTTCTCATGCACGAGCCGCTCGCTGCTGAAGCAAAGTTGTTGGACGTTCTACCGAATCCTGTCAGGACCCTGGGCCACGGTAGTGCATTGGGGTGTTTCAGCTCTTAGCAGCTTGCTTTCATCTTTCTCTCTCACGCATGTAACATTCTTTTCTGATTTATGTTCACTCTTTTCAATTATTTATCGCCGCAAGACCCAAAGAGACTCTGCTTTTTCCCGCACTCATCAGTTTCTGTGCCAGGCTCAGAGCAGTACAGAAAAGGAACAGAAAGCCACTTTGAATCTAGCTAGACGTGTTTCTGTCCATCTTCCCATTTTGTTTGTTCACTTATTTATTTATTTTAATTAGAGTGAATCAGTTTAGGTTGCCTTTTATCACCACATACAGGAGATGCTAATTAGTCTTTAAAAACTTGCCTAAGAATACTTTGCATACATGTGCAGCTGGAGGGGGGGGGGGAATGAGAAATGTGAATGTAATTATGCCTATGAAGAAATGTAATGATTAATTATCTTGAGTGCATCATCTGAGAACTTAGTAAAAGCAAAACACAATTGCTTCTCATGTGCTGATTATAAAGTACTAATAAAAAAAGAAAGAAAAAGACAACCTTCTTCTTCCTTGGGCTAAATCTTTTGAGCTCTGCTGTTGCATGTGGCCTTGTCTATATGAATGAGGGAATTGCATGACCAAAAAAAAAAAAAAAAAAGCTTCATGCCTGGCTATGGGTCAGAGATGTCCACAGCTGACTATACCATTTCAGAACTTTTCACATGCTCTCTATTCACCAAGCAGCAGCATAAATACTTTTTAATATCTATATGGAACTGCTGGGAAAGGTCACCTGTTGGTTCAGGATGAGGTGTCCTTAGTATGCTGATGATACTTAATAATATACTGAATAATATATCTCTACCTGAGACTAAACCAGAGATACTATGGAAGTATTGACTTGGTGTCTGAATGCTGGTGGGGTCTGTATGTGTTAGCCTTGTGAGGTGGTCCAAACAAGAAGCACAGCCAGGAGTACTAACGTTATCTTTATTGTGAGGTTACATTAACAGAATCTTGCAAGTCTGAAAGCACCCCTCCTGTCCCTCACTTTTACTCTCCCAAAAACTAGGGAGGATCTTTTCTGACCCCTCCTCCTTTGGACTCAAATTTTGTTTGTTAGACCTTTGTCTAAGTTGCAGCTCTTCCTCCTGTCTCCCAAGGTGATTCCTACATACCGTTACAGCATGGGCCAAATAAACTCTAACTGAATCATAGCAAGATAAAGGTATGCTTTGTTCATAAAGTTTCTCTGCTGGTTCTGAAGTTAACTCTGGACAAGGAGGCAGTACCAATGAAGGAGCAGATGTGTGACTTGAGTGTCCTTCTGGACTCATGGCTACTATCAAAATGGGCAGATGCAGGCCTGGCTGGGAGGACCTTTGTCCATCTATGGCTAGATGAACAAAGGTAACTCCCACTACATCCACATGGAGTGGGAGTTACAGTACATGAGTAACTCATGCCCGTATCACCACCTGACTAGATTACTGCAATATGCTGTACATGGGGCTGCATTTGAAGTTGTCTTGGAAACTGCATACAGTGCAAACTAGCAGCTTATTTACTGCCATAGCCCTGTAAGACTTGTGTAATGGGACCTGCGCTGGCTTTCAATAGGTTTCTGGGTGCAATTGAAACTGCTGGCTTTAACTCAACCCAGTTACCTTCAGGGGCACCTTCTCCAACCAGAAACAAACCTGTCTAGTAGGTGTGTCCAAGAAGAAGCTACTAGTGGTTCCCCATCTGTGAGGCAAGGAAGGCTTTAGTCTGGAAACAGTATTTCTTGGTGATGGTCCCTGCCCAGGAGTTAGGCTGGCATCCATCCTTTTAGCACTTCAGATAGAAATCAAAATGGAGCTTTTTCTAGAGAATATTTGAGGAATTACTGGGTTGGCACTTTGTTCTGTTTTGTCTATTGTTCCAGGTGGTTTTATTTTTTATACAGTATATACTGTTATACTGTTTATATTTGTATTTTTTCTATTAATCACTAGGAGTCTGTAGGGATAACTGCAGTAAATAAAACAACCAACTAACCAATAAATAAATAAAACAGTATGTAAAAGAAATCTAACAGAAAGAGCTTTGCTCTATTAAAAAACCCTTTCCATCTATGAAAACTGAGTTGGAGAGATATACAGGATTTCTTACTGTCAGTATCCCTAAACGAATCATTTCCTTAATCTGCATTTAAACAACAACAACAAAGGCCCATTAATGAAGCAGATTCGTATCTAGCTCATAAATATGCAAACTATTAACTTGGTCCTCAGATCCTTTTCTTTCAGTTTGTAGCAGAAAATATCATTCAGATACCAAGTATCCAGTGATATTTATCCCAGAAACAAGTGAGAATGGTTTGGCACAGAATGTAAAACTCACCTTTTTGATGTATGGAAAAATATATGTATGTATATGCATCGGGGGGGGGGGGATGCCACAGGATTTCATACATGAACATTATCTTGATGGATGTGCAAAACTCCAAGAAATTTTCTGTTCAGTATAACAATAAATAGCTAGGGAGTCCAAGAGGAACACCCAGAAGGCTTCCACTGCTGTTCCCTACCACCAATCGTTCTCCTTGAGGTAAAAAGCTTCCTCCAAAAGCTCTGGGCTGTTCCTGAAGTCAACTAAACAAAACCCAGGCTGGATTGCAGTAGTTTGGCAACAGGACAAGGTTGATGTTCAGTCTAGGCTACAGCCATCACAGGCTCTGCTTGATTGTTTCCTTGTTTTTTTTGTTTCCTTCTCCATGGAGGAAGACAAGTCTTGCTGCCCAGCCTTTGTGTAGTGGTTCACCCTGCCTGCCTTTTACTTTTATGGATTTTTCCTTCCTCACTATTCTCTGTGAGTTGGCACAGCAGGGAAAGAAAGGATATTCTTTACCTAGCCTGAGCAGAAACTGAAGGGTGCCTGTTAGGAGATATAAGGGTTAAACGGAAGTGTACTGGCAGAATGGGGAAAAATGGTGGCCAGGAGACTTTATTGGACTCCATAGTCTTTATGGGGTATTGTTGGATCAGCTGGAAGAAAAAAAAAGGAAGCTACTGATTAGCTGAGAATATAGCCACCCAGCAGTCCAGGATGATATAGTCATAAGGAGCAATAACCCACTAGTGGAGAGGAGAGGATGTGCTAAGTGCTGAAGCCATCGGAGCTGGGGATGTTGCTAGACTGGAATAAAGTAATTAGCAGGAATTGGATAATATCACGTGTTATTAACCACTAGTAGCTTCTTCTAGGACACGCACTTAAGAAATGGTGGGTGGCCTGTATCATGAATGGCATAAGCAGGAAGTGTAAATCTGGCCTATGATTCATGACAGATTCAGAGGAAGTGAGGTAAAGATATGCAGAAATACTGTGACAAGGACAACAGGGACAGGTTTTGGGGATATTTCATACTTTCCCATTCAGATGGCATTTCATTCCCATTCTAGTCATTGACTACTAAATTTTATTTTTTTTTTCTACAAATATGGAATCGAAGTAGAGTAATTTTTGCACATAGAATACATCTTCTATAAAGAGAAGTAGATTAGAGGACTAATTTAAGCAAATGAAAATTGTTATTTTCATGGGAAGCTTAAATTACAGAAAAAGTGAAGTAAATCCAAAGCTGGAAAGTAATGCAGTTTTTTTCTTTCCTAAGAAAAAGATGAGAAATATATTATTTTAAAAAATCCATAGAAGACTGGTGTCAGTAGTCCCAGAAACCTAAGGTTATGCTACATGTAATCCTGTGGTGGTGTTCACAGGGTATATAATCCATAGTCAACTCATGGAGGTTGATCATATTAACAGTAGCCAAGGCAACAGAATCAGTATGCTGGCAAGATATTATAAAATTAAGGTTTTTGTTTTTTTTAAAAATGGCAGCTAGTTTTTATTCATATAAACACTCTGACAAGGTTTCACTATTGAATTGTAATTGTCCTACTCATTGGTTAGCTTGATTATAAAAGTTAAACCTCGTAATAATTAGTTTGGTAGAACTATTTTCCATTGTAAAAAAAAATTGACTAACTCTGTAAATGAAGTTTAAAAGTTGCTAATTATTTGTGCTATAATTTTCAGAGACCACGGGTTTGACGGTAACTAATGTTGAGCCAAGAGTAGTAACTGTTTTTTGACAGCTTTTTTGGCAGTATGAAGAAGCGCCATGTTTTCAGCAGCATTTCAATACAGAGAAAATGTGTACCTGTTCCTTTTTAACTGTCTGCTGTCTCTCTTTAACTGGCCATTTAACTTCAGGGATACCATCAGGAAGCCTAAACTGGCTATTTGGTACAGGAACAAAATCTTATTCATGATGAGATACTCAAAAGCTGGTTTTATCCATGTGACTAATCTTCATAAAGTTATTGACCCAGCCAGATCCGCCATTACATAAAATCAAAATAAATTAGGTAATGAAGAATCATCCTTGGGCAAGTTCCAGCAAAGAGAAAGAAGAATCGAAACAGAACCATTCTCTTCTGTTTAAAATTTAAAAGCAGACTTTAAAATTTAAAAGTAAAGAAATGGCAACACGACATACTTAAAAATGATGATTATTTGCAGAATGAAAGCATTCTGCATAAAATATTGTCCACTCAGCATTGAACATGTATTAGGATCACAATAGAAAAGCAGAGAAATTCAAGGCTAGAGAACAGAAATAAAAAATATGGAAGCAGGCTTGTCCTTTTCTGAAACCCAAGATAGCCATGAGTAAAAAAAAGAGAAAAGGAGAAGATACTTTTCTTAAAGCTACAGTACCATAATGTTACAAAACATACAGTAACAGAGTAAAAGATCTAAAATATAAAATTTCCATACCAAGTGCTTGCTATCCTTTTCCGTGAGCCACGAAAATTATGGATGGAACTACTGTATGTAGCTCATTATTTCCACACTTACTCCTACTGACCTGGGCAGATAAATGTATTCTATTGAGCTCTTTGGAAGAAAGGTGGAAAGGCTTTCCTCTCTTTCATTGGAGTATCCCATGAGAGAACTCGATTCTTTGGAGTCCCCCTGCCATTTTCAAAATTGCAATTTGTCTGCAGGGTAGAGTGCTCTAAATAACCATAAGCTGAGTATAAGCTGAATCCTGTAATCCTCCTCCTTCCCTTGTTCTTCAAGCATGTTTTGCAAGGACAAAAGTCCCCTCCCCCTCTTTTTAACACACTTGCTGCAGCACTGCCCTCTCCATGACAGTGAAATACCCAATCCAGAAACTGGAAGTGAAGCTTTGAGGAAGACTGAATTATTAGAGATGTACATTACAAATGGTGTCAGTTAAAAACTACTCTGGATTGCCTTATTCCACAACTGATTCAGGGCTCACCCCAATTCACAGCACAACTGTTTCCTAAACCCTTACCTACATATTAAAAAATTCAGTTATTTTATAGTAAATAATGTTTCATTTGTACACTTGTAATAAGCCAGGATGGTGTAGTGATTAAAGCATTGTTTTTCAACCTCAGCAATTTTAAGATTTGTAAAATTCAACTCCCATAATTCCCCAGCCAGTGTGCTTGGGTTTTTGGTTTGTATACTGCCTGGGGAATTATGGGAGTTGAAGTCCATGCATCTTAAAATTGCTGAGGTTGAAAAACATTGGATTAAAGGCACTGGATTATAGAATTCTGGGCTAGAATTCTAGTAGTCCCTTATGCATAAAATCTGGCTGGGTAAATTTAAGTTAGTCACTTTCTAAGCCCTAGGTAGGAGATCTATCAACCCACAAGGAATGAGTGTAATATATTATGGACCATAACTTTCAATAAAGAGTCCTTCATCCTGCATGGGATTGATTCAAGCTGATAATAGTGACAATCAGTTGACTCATCCTATGCTGGTTGAAGCCAAGGTCTTCTGGAATAAATGGATGTAGCACACTGTCCATTAATAGAAATCTTCAGAATAGAAATGTCGTATCATTCTAAACCTCTAGTTAAATGTGGCCATGACTAACACTGGTTTAATATTTCAAATATTCCTATATTTTTTAGATAAATGTTGAATAGTATCAATTTAAAAGGTTGTTAACAGTGACCCAAACAATTAAAATGCGAATGAAGTGAAATTTTGCCCTATTCTTACTGACACTTCTGAAAACCTTTTCCCCTTCAAATATGACAATAAGTCTTAAAGAAAAAGATGCCATCTGTGCAAATGGAAAATTTTACTTCAAAGGTTAATTGCCACTTATGCTGATAGTGGTTTGTAGAAGACAGAAGGAAGAGCGGAAAGGGAAGAAGAAAAATAGCAAGGAGATTTAATGGGTGTGGGGGACATGGAGAAAAGAGAATGAAATGCAGTGCTTGTGTGTGAGAGAAGATAATGGATAAGCATATGTGTAAGAAGGTGAAGAAAGTGTGTGTGGGTTGAGTTCTAGCCCCATCTACTAGCTGAACTGGCTGTGCCCAGAGAGAGAGAGAGAGAGAGATGATTTTAAGAAGGAAGATAAAAACTAATAGAAATATAGAGTGAAAAGAAAAAAGAAAAATCAGAGAGCTAAAAGTGCAAGAAAGAAAGAAAAAGAAAAAAAGAAAAGAAAAGAAAAGAGAAAAGAAAAGAAAAGAAAGAAAAAAGATACAAAGAAGTAGCTTCCAATCTTCTTTACAGCATTTATAAGTACAATTATAAATTTACCTCTTGCTCTGTGGTTACAACATAGCTCTCTTTTTTCTACATTCTATTCTGTCTAATCATCAAAACCATACATCATAAGTTCATTTTTTTTACCATTTTACGCAAAAAGTCTGAGGGATTTCCAATCAGCAATAAATGTATATAATGTCTAAATTGAGTTCTTTGATCAAAGAAAAGACATCTCAGCAAGTTCTGTCATTTTCACCAATCATTCCTCCATTGTGGGTAGTACCAAATCTTTCCATCTTTGTGCATACAATAATCTTGCTGCAGTTATGTATTGAGAGCCAGTTTGGTCTAGCGGTTAAGGTGCTGGCCTACAATCCAGGAGACTGTGAGTTCTAGTCCTGCCTGAGGCATGAAAGCCGGCTGGGTGACTTTGGGCCAGTCATTTTCTCGTAGCCCACAATGTCAGGCTTGGGCAACAAGCCAGTTGGTCAATTCCTGTCGCAACTAATGGATCAACATTTGGTTGAACTGAAAAAAGCAGACCCTGCACCTGTGGGAAAAATGCTAGGAAGAGAAAAAAAGTTATCATGACCAAAAACAAAGTTCCATGACTTTTTTCCAACTGTTTGTCCATCAGTCCCAAAAGAAAAGCCTCCAGTTTAAACTATATAAATCTTTAAAATCCTTTGAATCAGTGCATGTATTTGAATCCAAAATTTTCTAGCTTTTTTACACATCCACCAGACATGATAAAATGTCTCTTCTTGTTGTTCACATTTCCAGCATAAATCTGAAATGCCTTGATACATTCTAGACAATTTCTCTGGTGACATATAACAATGATACATGATTTTATAAAAATTCTCTTTAAGATTATAACATAAGGTAAATTTCAGTCCCTTCAGACACATTGGCTGTGCCCACTGTTGATATGAGCTCCAAACAGCTTTTCTCCATGGGAAAGTGGCCCTTAAAAGGAAGAAAAAGTTTCCCCCAATGCCTTTTTGGCTTTTGTAGTAACAGGATGATTCCCCCCACTCTCCTTTTCCCCCTGAGCCTGTTTGCATGATTAGAAACTGACAAGCAGGTGCTACGTCCTTTGTGTGGCTAATTTAAAAGGTTGCTAGGCAACCTTCTGGCTTGTACCTTGATCTAAGATACTCACAGCTGCTGAGGCCTAAGGCCAGTTCTGAACCACTTACTTGAAACAGTTCAGACAAAAACTATGCCCAGCAAAGAAAAAGGAATGACCCCAAAAGGAGAAAAAAAATCATATAATGCTAATGAGCGGTATGGAAAGTTAATAGAATACACATCCCTTACATTCAGTCAAACCTTTATGCTTGTATTATCTGGTTTACCAAATCTAGATTGCAAAAATCCCGGTGATCATTTGAGTTTTTCTTCTGTTTTTTCTCTGTTGCCACCTAATGCAGGATTCCTCAACCTTGGCAACTTTAAGATGGGTGGACTTCATCAGTTCCTCATGATGATCATGAAATGACCACAAATGGCCAAATTTCTGGATAATTATTCTGGCGCAAAAGCAAAGTAGGAAGTGCCCAAATTAAACTGAGGGAGCTTTTCTGTACAAATGACCATGAGATGAAACCAGCCATCCAAAGCTATTGGTAGTTGGAGCCAGTAAACAAGAGATAAGCATCCTGGTTGTTTCTTTCTCAAGCACATCTCCTATTTGATGTTTGTGTCTTCTTCAGATCAATTCTGGTTACCGGAGTGTAGAAAATTTACCTCAGAAAATCAACAAGCATTTAAGGCAATGGTAGAGCACAATACCCACAGAGCAGAGCTACTGTTTCCTTAAGTCATTAGCTAATAATTTATTGTTCCCAAATTCAGGCATTTCTCAATAGTTTTCTCAAAACTATTTGCTTCAATCTTGGAGCTCTTGCAGTTGATAAGTTTTTCTGTCTCCCTGCCTTCCAAATCCATATTGAAATGCACTGAAACTGGGCTGTTTGGACTATTGGCGGTTTTGTTCCATAGATGTGACTGGTGAGAGCAGGAGACCCTGAGAGGTCTGGCTGGGCCAAGGACGGCAGGACACCCCTCTGACAGGTGAGGTGAGGTGGTCGTCTTTCCTTCCCTTTCTACCATGGAGAAAGACAAGATGCCGAAAGAGGAAAAGGTGCAGTCCCTGAGAGTAAGTTGCTTAGGGTTCATGTCCCTCCTTAATTCAGATTTTTTCTGTCAGGACTTTTTCATTTGCGGTTGCCCTTCTTTGCCTTACCCCTGTTTGTGTCTTTTCCTGAAAAGCTGTTGTTGGAGGTATTCATCTGTCCTCAGGCAAAAAGGTTCAGAATGAAAATGTGGGTTCAAACTAAGCTTTACAATGCAAGTTATTTATAAGGTAGGCCATTGTGGTCCACCAAAATTCACTTCCAATTTAGTGCACTTTATTTCCACATTGACCATTTCAATGACTCTTGATTTGTGCTTCTCAAATTCCTTACAAAAGTGTCCTTACAAAATGAGGAACCCCTTTGGTGATAGCTGGAATGCTACAACAGCAACCTGGCTGATTCCTTTTGGCGAGACTTGTAAAATTGCCTAACTTTTGAGTGCCTAAAATGCATTAATTTATGCTGCCTTAGTTACTACTTTCATGGAAAAGATTTCGTCTTGATAAGATGGCTGTGTAGTTGATATTGCATTCACTGATGAATGGAAGATGATCCTCTGTGTAATATCATTTCTTTAAGTCATTAATTATTTTTATATATTTATTTGTATTTTGGGAAATGAGCAATGGGCTATATCTGGCCTGCAAGTTGTGTGCTCCCAGCCAAGCTTTAAATGAAGGATGCATCTCATCGTGTGCTCTTGAGGTATGAAAATAGACCATGAAGGGAGATAATCTAAACTGCTATGGTCTTGAAATGCCAATCTACTATACTCTGGTCCTTATAGCAGTAACATGGCAATATTAAATATTAAAGTGTTTCCAAATATTTTGGAGAAGAATAAGGACATGAAAATTTAGCTAATTAGTGATATGTCAGTAAAATTAATTAAACCAATTAATTAAATTGGCTGGAGTGAAAAAAATGCTAAAAGAAAGCCAGTAGAAAAGTAACATTATTCTTTTGAATCTGTATTCCAGTACCTCTAAAAGAAGGAAATCTTAATGCAGTGACTCTTAAGATATCCTGGAGTATTAAAATAGTGATGTCTTAGAGCAGTGTTTCTCAAAGTGTGGTCTGGGGACCCCTGAGGGTCCCCCAAGGCCCTCCCAGGGGGCCATGAAAGCCAGCCTATGTTGAAAAATAATACATATTAAAATCCCATCAAACAATTGTGAGAAGCAGCAACGACAGCAGACTCATTTGTTTAATTGGGTTCTCTTTATCTAGTTTTAGGATTTGGGTAGAGAACAAATCACATTTTAGATCATATTTATGCAGAAATATTGAAAATTCAAAAGGGTTAACAAATTTTTAAGTATACTGTATGTTACTATCTAATGGGTTTAATATTGTTATTTCTACATGATTCAATAAATAAATATTCTACGAATGGGTCAATTTTAATTTTTAATACAGTAAATATCAGTAAATATAAGTCATACAAACAAAAGCTCTTTTGGGGTCCTTCATAATTTTTAAATGGGAAGGGTCCTGAGAGAAAAAAGTTAAGTTCTTTAAAAGATCATTATTAGTTCCTTAAGGCCAAGATTTGCAATGGTAGACAAACATTCCTCAAATCACTATTTTGCTACAGAAAAAGGTTAGCTGTATCCTGTTCTGTATCTATAAAAAGACCTGTAGAATTGCCTATATACCCAGTAATGGTGCCATACAAATAACACTGTTTCTAAGATATTTGGGATTTGTTATTGGATATCCTATCTCTATTTTGTTTTAAAAGCTGTTGGCAGTTGGATGGGGATTTGAATTTAATTGGCTATAACATGGTGGAAAGGACAGCCAGCAAGGTGTAGTGCTTAAAATGTTGGACTTGGAATATGAAGACTGTAGCCAAATCCACCTGTAGCCATGGACACTTACTAGATGATTTGGGTCAGTCACTTTCTCTCATTCCACCCTGTCTTGAAGAGTTCTTGTTGTTGTGATAAAAAGATCCCACTGCAAGCCACCTTGAGCACCCAGAGGAAAAGTAGAATAAACATCACCTGAATAAATAATATAATAAAATCTTCCCCTCTTTGTATTTTTATCATTAAACTGCTCTCCAACTCTTACTTGTCCTTTTAGGGGAAAAACCCTACATTAAAGAAATAATTTATCTAATGCAGAAAATAAAAGTTGAAGAGAAGGACAATTCAGGAGAGAGAATAGCCTTTTAGATTGCTGAGTTCTGATCCAATTTGGCTTATGACCCCAGCTTTTAAAATAAAGAAATTGGTGAATCAGTGGTTGATAGCTAGTGCTTTGTCTAGTTTGACCTTTTCAACAAATACCTTTCTTTTCTTTTCTTTTCTTTTCTTTTCTTTTCTTTTCTTTTCTTTTCTTTTCTTTTCTTTTCTTTTCTTTTCTTTTCTTTTCTTTCAAAAGTTCAATAGTAAAATGACCTTCTGAGTTATGAAATAGAAAACATATTTTGGGAAAATCTACTTAAAAAGAATAGAAGGACATCTTAATGTCACTATGGTGGAATAATTGAAAGCAACTCTTCCATGCCTATATCCATGTCTTGCACTAATAAGTTCTTCTTTTAAAAATCAGCATAAAAGTAAACATTCATATTCATAGTAATATCTTTGCACAGTCTTCAGTTAATCACAATTTTACTCTAGAGAGATTAAACAAGTGTGTCTGAAATCCCAGGGAGATCAGTAGCAAAGGTAGAATTTTTGGTGTGTTGTTTTCATATGAACTGGACTACAGTTCCTATAATCCTTTATCAGCATTATCTATAGCCTGCTATCAACTGAATTTATGAACCACCAAGACATTTTGGACAGAAAACAGCTACCATAACTGATTGTCTGGGAATACAAGAGACTACTGTAATTTCACCTAGTTCTGTAGTGTTTATTTCATATGTTATAAGCCTACTCCACCTGTGAATCCAGCACAAGAAAATCTGTGCTGGCTTAAGTCACAAACATACCCCTTGTTACACTTAGTGCAAATTACTCTGCTCTGAGTTGCCATCCTGTATTATCAGTAAAGATGATTGAATCTTGCTTTATTTCATTTTTTTTCAATCAAGTTTTTTTTACATATCCATTTTTTGAGTTCCATTCGAACATGGGATTAGTGTTCTTCTGGAATAGCACTAACCCTAAGTACAAAAGTAGACCAACTATCACTTGAACTCAGGTTTAGCACTCTTCAGGAATAGCACTAAACCTGTGTTTATCTCCTTTTGAAAATGGGTATAGTGTTTGATATCAGCTAGTAATTAGACCCTTTTTAAAACTTCCACATAAAACCAGAGAAAGTTTTGACAGATGGTTAAGCCCATCAATCTATCTAGCCATCAAATCTTTCCTCCTTCCTATTCCAACACCATCCCTATCCCATGTTAAGGAGAGTGGTTTGCAGATGCTTTCTCATTGGTTTGTGTGTTTGATGGGAGGGGAGGGAAACAAAGCCAGGGGAATCCAATTAACTCCTGTCATTAACATGTTCTGTATACCAGAAATAACATTCACAACAATTTTATGATTTTTTCCAATCACTTCTTGAAATGGCAGAAGAAGATATTTTGAACCCTGGAGACATGATTGGGTTTTTCTTCACCAAAGCTTGATAAATCCAGACCATCTAAAAGGAATCCTGGCAAATTCCCTAAAATGTTTCAGATTACATGTCATTATTTTCTCTTTCAAATGCATGGAGATACAAATATCCTTTACAGAAAGAGTATAGTTATTCTTCTGTTCAGAAGACTTACTTAAGAGACATGATCTCTAGCTCATTACTAATTAAACTTATAAATTTGGAAGACACAGCTCTTACTTATGCAGATCATAATCTAAGAATTGACAGTTTATAATATGGACGATGACCTGTGCCATAAATCGGACTAAACAAGCATCTAATTTGCCATACTAGAGTGCTCTGTAATTTGATAGATATAGTCTTCCACATACTAACCTTTATGCTCCCCTACACCCATCTAATGCTCCTACCCCTCTCTTTAGATTCTTTTAGACTCTTGTTTTTATATATACTTTGTTTTATATCTTTTAGCTTTTCATAATTTTTTTTATATCTACTATGCTTTTTAATTGACTGTATCCCACCCTCCTTATGCTTGTCTATACCATAAGAAAGATTTGATTGGTCAGTTTATAAGAAAATACTTCTAGACCAAAAAGGTGGAGACCTGATGGTTTATTATTACTGCAAGAATATATTAAATTGAAGTGTTGGTATTAACAAAAGAGATTCTTCCAATCCAATTTAACTTCTAATGTATCTTTATCTACATTATGGGTTTCTAGTACTGTAAAACATTTATGAGAAGTTTGTTTATTTCCTTGGCATCAAACAGATAGAAAGCCATACAAAAACAAAAGGACCTATTGATGAATGAGTTGAAGCAACTTTGTTGTTGTTCAGTTGTTAAGTCGTGTCCGACTCTTCGTGACCCCATGAACCATATTGCGCCAGGCCTTCCTGTCCTTCACTGACTCCCTGAGTTTGCTCAGTTTCATGCTCATTGCTTCAGTGATGCTATCTAACCATGTCATCCTCTGCCGTCCTCTTCTCCTTTTGCCTTCAATCTTTCCCAGCATCAGGGTCTTTTCCAAAGACTCCTCTCTTCGCATGAGGTGACCAAAGTATCTGAGCTTGAGCTTCATTATCAATCCTTCCAATGAGCAATCAGGGTTGATTTCCTTTAAGATTGACTGGTTTGACCTCCTAGCAGTCCAGGGGACTCTTAAGAGTCTTCTCCAGCACCACAGTTCAAAGGCATCAATTCTTTGGCGCTCAGCCTTCTTTATGGTCCAGCTCTCACAGCCATACATTACTACTGGAAAAACCATAGCTTTGACTATGCGGATCTTTGTCGGCAAGGTGACGTCTCTGCTTTTTAATATGCTATCTAGGTTTGCCACAGCTTTCCTCCCAAGGAGCAAGCGTCTTTTAATGTCATGGCTGCAGTCTCCGTCTGCGGTGATCTTGGAGCCCAAATAAATGAAGTCTGTTACTGCTTCCATTTCTACCCCTTCTATTTGCCAGGAATTGATGGGTCCAGATGCCATGATCTTAGTTTTTTTAATGTTGAGTTTCAAGCCAGCTTTCGCACTCTCCTCTTTCACCCTCATCAAGAGGCTCTTTAGTTCTTCTTCACTTTCTGCCATTAGGGTGGTATCATCTGCATATCTGAGGTTGTTGATGTTTCTCACTGCAATCTTAATTCCGGCTTGTGATTCTTCCAGCCTGGCATTTCTCATGATGTACTCTGCATATAGGTTAAATAAGCAGGGTGACAGTATACAGCCTTGTCGTACTCCTTTCCCTATTTTGAACCAATTGGTTGTTCTGTGACCGGTTCTAACTGTTGCTTCTTGGCCCGCATACAGATTTCTCAGGAGACAGGTAAGATGGTCTGGTACCCCCATCTCTTTAAGAATTTGCCACAGTTTGTTGTGATCCACACAATTAAAGGCTTTTGCATAGTCAATGAAGCAGAAGTAGATGTTTTTCTGGAACTCTCGTGCTTTCTCCATGATCCAGCGAATGTTGGCAATTTGATCTCTAGTTCCTCTGTCTCTTTGAAACCCAGCTTGTACATCCGGTAGTTCTCGGTTCACGTACTGCTGAAGCCTAGCTTGTAGGATTTTGAGCATAACCTTGCTAGCATGTGAAATGAGTGCAATTGTGCGATATTTTGAGCATTCTTTGGCATTGCCCTTCTTTGGAATTGGAATGTAAACTGACCTTTTCCAATCTCGTGGCCACTGTTGTGTTTTCCAAACTTGCTGGCATATTGAGTGCAGCACTTTAACAGCATCATCTTTTAGTATTTTAAATAACTCAGCTGGAATACTGTCATCTCCACTAGCTTTGTTGTTAGCAATGCTTCCTAAAGCCCATTTGACTTCAGTCTCTAGGATGTCTGGCTCAAGGTCAGTGACCACACCAGCATGGACATCAGGGACATTAAGATCTTTCTTGTATAGTTCTTCTGTATATTCTTGCCACCTCTTCTTAATCTCTTCTGCTTCTGTTAGGTCCCTGCCTTTTTTGTCCTTTATCATGTCCATCTTTGCACTAAACATTCCTTTGTTATCTCCAATTTTCTTGAAGAGATCTCTAGTCTTCCCCGTTCTATTGTTTTCCTCAATTTCTTTGCATTGTTCATTTAAGAAGGCCTTCTTATCTCTCCTTGCTATTCTCTGGAAATCTGCATTCAGTTGCTTATATATTTCCCTTTCACCCTTGCTTTTCACATTCCTTCTTTCCACAGCTATTTGTAATGCCTCATCAGACAGCCATTTTGCTTTCTTGCATTTCTTTTTCCTTCGGATGGTTTTAGTTGCTGCCTCCTGTACAATGTTACAGACCTCCGTCCATAGTTCTTCAGGCACTCTGTCTACCAAATCTAATCCTCTAAATCTATTCATCACCTTCACTGTGTACTCACAAGGAATATGATCTAAGTCATACCTGAGTGGTCTAGGGGTTTTCCCTACATTCTTCAATTTAAGCCTAAATTTTGCAGTAAGAAGCTCATGATCTGAGCCACAGTCAGCTCCTGGTCTTGTTTTTGCTGCCTATATAGAGCTTCTCCATCTTTGGCTGCAAAGTATGTAATCAATCTGGTTTCGGTATTGACCATCTGGTGATGTCCATGTGTAGAGTCGTCTCTTGTGTTGTTGGAAAAGAGTGTTTGCTATGACTAGCTTGTTCTCTTGACAGAACTCTATTAGCCTTTGCCCTGCTTCATTTTGTGCTCCAAGGCCAAACTTGCCTGTTATTCTGATTACTCCTTGACTTCCTACTTTAGCATTCCAATCCCCTATGATGAAAAAGACATCTTTTTTTGGTGCTAGTTCTAGAAGGTGTTGTAGGTCTTCATAGAACCGGTCAACTTCAGCTTCTTCGGCATCAGTGGTTGGGGCATAGACTTGGATTACTGTGATGTTGAATGGTTTGCCTTGGATACGCACTGAGATCATTCTGTCGTTTTTGAGGTTGTACCCCATTACTGCCTTTCCCACTCTCTTATTGACTATGAGGGCTACTCCATTTCTTCTAAGGGTTTCTTGGCCACAGTAGTAGATATAATGGTCACCCGAATTAAATTCACCCATTCCCGTCCATTTCAATTCGCTGATTCCCAAGATGTCGACGTTCAATCTTGTCATCTCATGTTTGACCACATCCAGCTTGCCTTGGTTCATAGATCTTACATTCCAGGTACCTATACAATATTGTTCTTTACAGCATCGGACCTTCTTTTCACTTCCAGATACATCCACAGCTGAACGTCCTTTCGGCTTTGGCCCAGCCGCTTCACTCTTTCTGGAGCTACTTGGAAATGCCCTCCGCTCTTCCCCAGTAGCATATTGGACACCTTCCGACCTGAGGGGCTCATCTTCCGGCGTCATATCTTTTAGCCTTTTAACATTGTCCATGGGGTTTTCTTGGCAAGGATACTGGAGTGGGTTGCCATTTCCTTCTCCAGTGGACCACATTTTGTCAGAACTCTCTGTCATGACCTGTCCGTCTTGGGTGGCCCTGCACAGTATAGCTCATGGCTTCACTGAGTTACGCAAGCCCCTTCGCCATGACAAGGCAGTGATCCATGAAGGGGAGAAGCAACTACAGTTAAGTTATAAGAAAAATCCACTCCTAGATTTTAGAACAAAAGATAAAATGAAGCACACCAGAAGATTAAGTTTGCTAAACTGAAATATTTTGAAAAAAGTAACAAGAAAAAGGTATCATTATGTCTATTTGGGATGGAAATAAGCATGTTTCAACAATAGAAGAAATGATGAACCAATTTGTTAAACATTAATCTAGATGATATATTAAACAGTTAAGATAGTAAAGACTGAAGAATATTTAGATACAACACAGGTTATGAAAGTGACATATCAACAAAAGAACATTTTCAGTAAATTAATTACAGAAGATGAAACAAAAGAAGTAATACAGAAACTAAAATTGAATAAATTCCCATGACCAAATGGTTTGTCTGTAATATACTGTAAGACCTTTCGAGAAATTGCAATCAAATAATTCACTCAGGTAATTAATGAGATTCAGTGACATCAACTACTTCCTTCATCATGGCAACACATTTTATTTTAATTTCTTTGATGTACAAAGAGGTAATGATCCAAGTCACCCCAGGGTCATATAGAACCATCTCTTCAGTTAATGTAGATCACAAGCTTTTTACAACAATACAAATTAAATGCCCTTTTAACTGAATCAATACTCCCTGACCAGATTAGATTTGTCCCAAAGAGTTATATGAGAGATAATACCAAATATATTTTGAGTTATAAATCAGAAAAGCAAGAAAGTGGCTATACTTGTTCTTGATGTGGAGAAAACCTTTGACAGTTTGGAGTGGTCTTTCATGCTTATGACTCTACAGAAGGTGAGCTGCAGCTCAAAGTTTCTAACATGGATCCAAACTTAATATAAGAACAAAAAATCTAAGATGATGGTAAATGGATTTTTATCACAAAAATGTTTTATATTGAATGGGGGAAAAAGGCTGTCCCCTCTCTCCTTTCTTATTTCTGCTGACATTAAAACCATTGGCAAAGAAGATATGAGAAGAAAATAAAATTTCAGGAATCAAACTAGTAAACCAAGAACATAAAATTGTATATAGCCGATGAAGTACTTACAGTTATTCATCCAAAGGATTCTCTAGAATTGACAATAGAAATATACAGCAGTATAATTCAGTATCAGGATATTGGATTAAGTCTCAAATGATGGCATGAATTTTCCTGAAGAAGAAAAGCAGTATTTGCAGCAAAAAGCAGCATTTTACATTACTGCTAATAAATTAGGTACCTGGGAATTTATTTAACCAAAAAGTAACGAAGATTTATTTAAGAATAATTATTTGCAGATTTATATAGTATAATGGCAGATAACTTAAATGGAGAACGTTTAAATTATTTCGTCTAGGAATGGGACTGTTTGGTTCCCAGCTCAGAAAAAAAGTTTTTCATGTCATGTATGCTCCTAGTTAAAACCACAATATGCTCAGCTAGAATGTATAGTGCAATTTACAAAAATTCCACAAAGTCCATATAATTCCAGCATGATTAACATTCAGTATGCTGTAGAAGAAATTTCTGAAAGGTAAGAAATCACTTCAGAAAATGGAAATACTGTCCCAAATGGTAAAACGAATGACATACAAATAAATGAACAAAAAGAGTTACTAGAGCTAGTATGTGTGGCAGAATTGGTCTAATCCAGCACAGTTATGCTTAATTAGTTGATATTTGCAAGATAATATAACTAAATTTTAATTATAAAGTTTTCTTTTATGCCCTGATTATAAAAAGCACTGTCAGTGTTTACCAAGTTCATTGTTCAATACAACCCTTGCTGTATGCCAACTTATTGCCTTATGCTTTACTTGCTATTGCCTCATTATATAATATTTTGCAATATTTTGTACAGTAATTGGTTACATTCCTACATCATAGGCTTCTTCTGCCATCACTTGCATTGTTTCTGTGTGAAACATCATGGCTAGTACATCTCTTTCTTGTCTGTAATAATATGGTGAATTATTTCAGTTTTTTTCATATCAAATTTATAATTAATGACTAATACAAAAAAATCCTGTTCTTCTTAAATTATTCACTGATTTATATAATTTGCTTTGTAGATGAGATATTGAATTAGGGCAATTTAGTTATGATTTTAAGAGAAAGTACTAACTTTTGGGTGTTGCCTTCTAAACGTTGAGAATTTCTGCCTACTATATCTCATGTATTTCATACTACATAGCTCCTATTGATGTACATATTACTATAATTCTGCCACAATACAGAATCTTGCCTTAAAGTGACTTCCACACCCAGTGTGATCAAAATGATCAGAATGTATGCAAATTAAAGCACAAAAAGAGAATTCATTCTAGTTATGTAAATAAAACAAAAATAAAACAAGAAATAGATAATAGCTAATTATTAAAAATAATATTATTTTTTGAACTATTTGAGTTATTTATAAGGTGGCAGCACTTAGCCAACTTCTGCTAATTTGAAAAAGCTAAGCTTTAGAGGTCTAGTTAGTATTTGAATGGGAAACCAACCAGAAATCTGACTGCTTTAGGCCAGACTGGGAAGTCAAAAAACCATTCTGGAAGAAACCACCTTTATATTGTTCCCAAAGAAAACCAAATGAACGTGCTCCTTTAGTCATTAGGAGGTGAGCTTGATTTGAGAGAGGCTTTTTTATATCCCTTTACTGTATATCTGCCTGAATTTGTACCATCTGACCAATGAAATGATTTGTGACTTAACACAGCTTCCACTCCACTCTCAACAGTACTAATCACTCAAAAGGTATTGTATTGCCATTTTGTTTTCCCTCTTTTTTCTCTCTGGGAAGCAAAGTTTTGAAAAAACACTTGGTTATTACTATTTTGCATGTCAGTTTAGGAACAGGTGTGTCAGAGGGAAATATAGTGGGGTGATAAATTCTGAGGACTTTAAAAAAAGACTGGACAGCATAATGTGTAGTTCATAGGGAATAGTGCCCCTTTAAAAATGAATAGAGATGACAGTGATCCAGACTTTCTTCTGTACTTGGTGGGTTAGGGTCTTTATACAAGTTAAGAATTAATTCCATACCTGTCCAATCTCATACTGATAGCTAAATTCAGGAACTGAGTTTCTGATTCAGCTATGGTGTATCTGAAACTGCAGCAAAGTTGGCATTTTCATTGTTCGTCCATTGGTGTGAACTTTTGCTTAGTCTGCCTCCTGGGTCTAGCCAGGCATTAGTCTTTCCCTGCCTCATAGAGATTCAGCCACCATAGCATCATGTTCACATGCTGCTATTTTACAGGTTTTGTAAAATACAAGTGAAGAATGGTGGCTTTGCAGCTTTCCTTTAAAGTAACTTCTTAGATAATGATATTAATAATGACACCTACAATTGGGAAAATGTACATGACATGAACTAACAACATAGATGGAGACTCAATATATTTTCTTTCTATTCTGAGTGGAGTAGTGGTGAACTGCTTTTTGTTCCTCTAGGAAGGGAAGCAGTCTAGCGTGGGGTACTGATTGAATTATATGTTTTGCAAATCAAATTAAATCTTTACTACGGTCATAGACAGCATAAAATATATGTTTTGCACTTTCCCATTTGGTGGCTGGGGGGAACACTATTTGGTTTGTGGACTTTGTTTCCTGTTCTGAAGAAGTAAAAGCAATTGTAGGTCAACTTCAAAGTACCTTGTGAAGTATTGTAGAGTGAAAACATTATGATATAGAAATGTCCAATACATATAACCCACAAAACTGTACCATGACATTAAGATTTCTGTTTTTAATATTTTGGGCAAATGCACTTGTTTGAATCTTAACAATAATAACATGCAGTAATACAAAGTAATTTCTGTTCTAAATAGGTGAAATCAAAACAATAAATGGTGTCACAGATGGACTCACCAGTAGCAGTTGGAACCTGTACATGCAAACTGAATGAAATTGATAAGTTACCACCTTTTCTTTATTTTGTGTTCAGTCCTTCACAGCAAAAACACTTTCCTTTAGAGGGCAAAGTGAATCCCTTTAAATTCTGCTTTGAGGAGGACTTGCTCTGTATGAGGGATGCAATGGTAAATTAAAGCTTTATGGTATTGATTTGATGGGGGGGCAACACCACATTGATTTCAGAGACATTTTCCCCTGCAGTAGCTGCAATAGCTGAAGGAAGAGACAGCAGGAGGGAGTTGCAGCAATCAGTAATAAAGTATTCTGTATTTAGGTCAGTGACTTCAATCCTGATGAATTTTTGCTTGCTGTAGTGGCATTCACCCAAAGAATCACAAATATGGGGATTTTTCTTTACTGAACTATGTCTTTGGTGCTGCGAACCCATAAGAATGGATATGTGTTATCATATTTTGAGCCCATAAACAGCATCTGAGATGTTAAAACACCTTCTTCTGTGAGGCTGAAATAACACGAGAAAGAACAAAGTCTATTCTAACTGGTTATTTATTGAAAGTAGATTTACACATTTAGGAAATCAAGGACATAATTGTACTATCTGATTTCTATGGTAGTCACTAAAAATCTGAGTGACACAGCCTAACCTGGGCAACTAACATCTGGAAGTCCAGGGGCCATATAAAGAAAGAAAAGAATAAACAAGGCAGTTTGTGAGAGTCACAGTGAGCAAAATAGCAAGGCTGGAATTTGTGAGTAGAAAGGTATCATTTAAGTTTTGGGAAAGCAAAATGTGTCCTTTCTTTTGGGTGTGTCAACAGAGATGTTCCATTCTTTGCCTAAAGAGGCCAATCCAAATATTCTTAGAATGACTCATGCTTTTATAGAAGTGCATCTTGTGATTTGTGAGGTTCCAAATGCCTTCCATCCTCAAAACAGCCAGTATTAAATCTATAAGGATTTTCATTTCCCCCCTTTTTTTCTACTGAAAAATGGCAAGAAATTGAGTCATGATGCTTCTGACATTTGTTATTAAATACAGTGTTGTTTTCTGGGAGCTACAAAAAGGGTTTGGGGGCAGTGTGTTGCCACCACCCTTGGAGTAAAAGGATGTTTGGGTATTCTGAGTTAAAGCAAGGATGAGAAAAGAAAGGACCCTGCAATGCCTGAGGTAAAGAATAGCTGATTCATACTTATGCAACTTTGTGTGATCATGTGCTGCCAGAGGCAAGGCCTTTACTGCTATAACTTGCAGTCAGAGTGAGGAAAAAGAAAGAAAAATGATAAAAGAGAAAGAAGGTAGAATTATAAGGGAGCTAAAGAAATAGCTTGGCTCCACTCATGCCTGTTCCATCTTCCTATAAAATTTCCAAAAGATCTCCATGCCAATCACGTCCTTCACTACTGAATAATGATCCAAACTCCATGCTCCACTATAACACATTGCTTATTTCTTTTTCCACTATCTTAGTTCCTTATAGGATCTAATTTGCTAGGGCCTCTACTTTCATATTTCTCCTAACATTGCAACTATATCTAGACATGGTTTGAATACCTGCTATTTTCCTTCTTCCCAATCCTCTTTTTGCTTTACTTAAATCTTTCCCAAATAACTACCCTAAAGGACTTGCAAGCATGCACACTATTTTGTCACTTTTGTCACCTAATAATAGTATTAGCTCAGTATGGATTTTGAAATCTTCTCTTATGAAACATCTGTAATGCCTCCAGTCAAGTATAAACTCTATAATGCATTGTTCTCTTTGACAGTTTGTTAACCCTTTCACCTGGCTGATTTAATGTTGAAACTTCCCTAACGTGAATTGCTTTTACAGTGCTACAGCATTAAGTGCTCCATACATAGCAAAATACTGTGTTTAATAAAACTTATTATCTCATAAGGGCAGTAGTGAAGCTGTGGCAGTCCATCAGGACATATCATAGCTTGTTTCTACAGAGAAACCTGGTCCCTTTGCTTCTCATCCAGAATCAATATGTCTACATATATATTGCTCTGGACCTTTATCTGGAGGTATGGCTTCCCACTGGCTGACCATCATGCCTCTGTCCTCAAAACTCAAAGAGGGTCAGATATAATTTTTGAAGTACTCATTGTCCCAGATGGTAGACAAAGCATTTTTGATTTCTGTTGGATGTAGCTTTCATCCACAACAGATTGTTGTGTGATAGGACTCGTTTAAATTTCCCCATTTTAGTAAAATTAAACATACGTTATAGAAGTATGTTGTGAATGAATAGTTATCTTGAAACAGACACTTTATTACAGGGGGAAAAAATGTCCTCCTTCTACAAGGTAGGAACATTACAAGTACTCAAGCAAAAAAAGCTTGATTGAGCATTCTACAAACTAAAAAAAAAAAAACCCCTTGAATTAAGATTCTGCTCTTGGGTTAGCAAACAACCTGTAATTAAAAAAAAAAAGGCAGTTGTGCAGTTTCAAAAAGCTTCCCCAGATCAAGAACAACATAGAACCATATCTGATCGGAATAAATTATAGGGGTGATACAGAAATATGATTTACATTTTCTTTCTTTCTTTTTTAATTTTAATTTTAATTTTAATTTGTTTCTCTTATTTTTAATTTTATTCTCCTATTTTTAAGATAGGGTCTTAATAATGTCATGTTTTATACTCTGTATCTTGATATGGCCTAATGGCTAATCAATAATAATAAACTAATTCATCAACTAATTCATAACATAGAACCATATGACACCAGCATGGGTTCTCCTTGCAAGATTCTGCCCTCCCCCCAAAAAACATAATGCACAGGGACAACCAATATTATGTAGCTGATATATATTTGAGTGTTGCTGCATAGCATGTAATTGAGATAATAGAGGGTGTGAAAGAAGGAACTTTAATTCTGGATCTTTTGATAGCTATTGGGGGGTGGGGGAAATAAGAACAAAGGCTGAGTCAGCAACTTTTGGACACAAACTCTACAATCTCATTAGCAATGGGACAATCATAGGCCAGTTTTGTATTTTCCTTCTGTATTCCTCGACCTGTAGTCAGAGCACTTATCATCACTAACTATGCTCACCATCTCTTGCAGAATCTTATATTTAATATTTGTGATGTTTCTTATTTTGTGCTCAAGTAACACTCTCACTGAGGTTTCAGGCACACGGAGGCTGCTGACACTCTTTCACCTTCTTCCTCATGCTGTGTGATGTGGTATGAACAATGCACAGTGCAATGACATCATGTCCTAAATTGGATTTACCTAGACATCATGACATGAAGTGATGGCAGTTCCATATCTTTTTTGATACCTTGTTACTTCCTTCATTTCCTAAGGAGTTTGAACACTAAGGAGAAAGGATACTAACTTGATTTTTCACTTGCACCTTAATGACTAATTCTACATATTATCTCCCCATGAAAAGAGGCTACATATAAACAATTTTTTTTTTTGTAGATACATTGACATCCAACAATGTTCAAACAGATAAATAAGGCATGTTTTCATTTCCCAAAATCTATTAGCAATAAGATAGATATTTTTATTTTGGTTCATGGTTGAGAGATGGAAAAAGAAAACATTACAAGCACAACAACATACAACAAATGCATAAAGAAAATTGTAAACATTAGAATTAAAAGGAGAATTGGACTTAAACCTATGGATCTATAGGAAATGGCCCTGAGGTTGAGCAGTATGGTCATATTCTAGTTTCTGTTTTTGGTTTTACTACAATGGGATAACGTTCTCAAAACTGGCACATTTAAAGATTTTTAAAAAACAAAAACAAAAGGATGCATTTCGTTGTCATGTATCCATTAAACTGATTGTTTCAAATCAAATATTTCTGCATCGGGGGAATTGTTTTTTTTTAATTTGGAATTCTCCAATATGATGTTCTGTCTATGCTGTCTTCCCCCCTCTTCTTAGGGTTGCCCTAAGAAATATTGCCCAAATAAATAAATAAATGAAAATGGCCAAATGGAGCAGCGTTAATGTGCAGCTCCATTACCTGCTTCACCAAAAAAGACTTGTTACCTTCTCACTGCAGAGCTAATGGGTCTTCAATAATGGGATTGGCTTGTTTACAATTCTGGTTGTTTACTGGCCAATCTATTCTGCAGAAATGTAGTAGCGCTGTCACAGAATGTCACTGTCCACTTATCCTTCCTAATCTCCAATGGATAAAAAAAATATCAAAATAGAATTAACCCTTCTTGGATAGGTACTTTGGAAAGAAGAAGAATGAGACAGAAGGGAGGTTGCTATTAGTCTGAGGAAGGGAAGAATCTATTGCTTCCCTCGCAAGCTATTCCTTTATAGAAATGCTGTTTTAATAAAGTTCTGCAAAATGACTCATGCTAGAGGGGAAGCTTCAAAGAGAGAAGTCTTTTATTACTTTTTTGTCTCCTATCCACAATTCTGTTTTCTTTTGTGCATTGGTTCCATTCTTGGTTTGTTTGTTTCTTAATTTATTGTGCTTCCCTACAGACCCTAAAGAAAGGATATAATGCAGTGTCCAATTTATTTGGAAGTCCTGGGTCTGGAGAGGGAACTTGAAGATGACTCCCTGGATGGGTTATGCTGGCATGTATTCTGGGCAGTAAGGCAGATGTGCTTTGTGAGTGATCTTTTCCTATAGCTTTATTGTATGTACCATCCACTGCAAACTGGAATTAATCACTGAACAGCAGAGTGCTTTCTGTTTACTTCTTGCCGTTAATACCATGTTGTTATCTTTTCAGTGTAACATCTCATTTGAGCTCAAGGGCAATGGGAGTCTTCAAGAAGCCAGCATGCTGTAATGTAGTCATAGAATTGGAGGGCATTGACATGATGGCACAGCAGAAGTTTAGCTTTGCTTTCAGAGCTGCAGAAGGCTTTGGGGTATATTGGTTCCCTGGTTATAGATATGTATCCCACAATAACATAGTGCAAAGCTATGGAGATGACATGTCTGCTGCCATTATATGACTAATTTCACAATCCCTTCCCTGGATGTGTTTCTATTTATCTGAAAACAGAAATTTCCAAGTTCATGTTATGTGTATCTGTATGTGTATGTATGTATATGTATAACTGTCAAATGCCAAGCAGAAATTGGATCTGGCAGAATTCCAGAATACTGTACTTCTAAATGTGCTAGAAAAATATGTTGTTTCTGGATCCATTCCAAAGCCCATCTATACAATGTTGTCATTGTCATCCCATCCATCTATATTGGGGTGATAAATCTATGGGAAGCATGCCACTATGCCCACCTCCCTATTCATTTATGAGGAGCAGTAATACTGGGGTGCGCTCACTGGGTTTGCTTAGATCAGCTAGGAGCCAGCTCCGATCTGGAAGAAAAAGGAACTTTATCATTACTGCAGTGGTATGTGGGAATGATCTTGGGAGGCAGGAGGAAGAGCCACAGACTAGACAACCATCATGCAAAAGGTATTCTCAGCCCACAGAAGCAAAAGGAGCATGGGAAGCATCTCAGAATGGACCCTTCCTTGTTTTCTGGAAAGTAAAAGTAAAGGAGGGGAGAAGTGCTTTGAGACTTGCAAGATTCTGTTACTTACAATAAAAGTACTGTTAGTTCTCATGGTTTGTGCTTCTTGTCTGGACTACCTTGAAAGGCTGACATCAATCTTGCATGTCTCAAAGCATTTGTTGCTTATATAAAGGAAGAAAAATAAATTCTAAATGACTCAGCTCCCTTCATGAACCCAATCTTTTTTTTAAACTTTAATCAACCCAGGCTATGTCAGAAAAGGATATGTGAAGACAGGCACAGGAAGAGGCCTGGACATGATGGTCAGAGTTCAGCAGTTAGATGTTCCCCGTTAATTCTGCAGATGTTTTCCTCACTTATGATATGCTGAAGAAGGAGGGCAGCAAAACCAGAAGAATCAACCAGTCACTAAGCTTATTACATGCTACATGATACATGCATGATCACTATTTGGTGGTGATTTGGAATAGACACAGTTGAGGCAGGATAGGGATTTTTAGTATGAGTAGGAAATCTCATTCTGATGTAGCTTCCTGTGAACTCAGGGAGGGGTGGATAGCTCTTAAGTGAGAAAGGCTCTGAGTCACCTAACATGGCATTTGGCTTCTCTTAGACTGGAAGGAGTATTGCAGGCTTCTTATTTCAGTACAAATTTTGCCATAAATATAGCCATGTCTTTGTGTTTTTGGTATTTCTTTTGGTATTAAATCCTGGCTTGTTCTCTGATCCTGGTTTGACAGCTCATCCTGAACGCCCTTTTCTCCAAGTCTTGCCTGTTAATTTGGCTTCTGATCTTGACTGTTGTTTGATCATATCTCCTGATTTATGAATTCTTGCTTGCTCCAGATGGCTGCCCATTGCCCAGCTGAGACATCTGTGAACTAAACATCAACTGTCTTAACTCAGAAATGGTGATACAGATAGAAGTATTGAAATTCTTTACCAAGGAAAAATGCATTGCACCAACTCTGTCTTAACCCTGGAGATTGTGATTTTTGCTAGGCATCAATCATTATTTTAATCTGTCTCTAGATGGTATCAACAAAGTATAGGCTTCATTTTAAAAGGTTTATAAGGTACTTAATATTTTTATGTGCTAAGAGAGACTGGGAAATAATTTGATACTCAACCTTAGTGTTGAATTTTTATTAACCCTCAATTCCTTTTTTTTTTTCCCCTCATTGAGAGATTATTGAGGACACATTGTAAAAGGGAAAAAAAGCACAATTATCCACATATGTTAATGAAGCCTTGTTTGCTTGCAATAACTCATAATTATTTTTGACATCTAAAGATAATATATGGAGAAGATATCCCAAAGGGGTTTTGTGTTTCCAGATTGTATTTCCCATTTAAAAATCTCTCTTATTTCAGAACCCTGAGAGCAAAGACAACAAAATGTCATAAACCTAGGACCCCAATGTGGTCACTAGCAATAATAGCATACCTATGGATGAGGGACATTTTCCTTGCTACACGCTCCTGACTTTTTACAGGTTTAAAAAATGTGATGGAGAACTGGTCTTATCGCAAAACAAAACACCAGTCTCCAGCATCATCTTTGTTTCTAGAAATGCTTCTGGCCTTGCCATATCTTTCTTAGAAAATAAACATGGCTGAAGGCTATAGAGCAGTGTTTTGTTTGGAAGGGAGCCCCCTGCCCAGAAAAAGGACAAAATAACCAGGGGCAAGGGCTGAAAAGGAGTTAACATTCTAACAAATTGGGCTTTGTTACTGGTTATGCCTTTCATGGCATCCATTTTGTAAAGTGTGGCCATATCATGTTTTTACAATTCCAAGTATATCCACTAAACCCCAAGTATATCCACTAAGAACCAGTGTGATAAATAAATAGGCTGGACACCCTTGAGAGCCATACACAGGCAATGATCCAGTTGCCTTGGGAGAGCTGCATGTGATTTGCTACATAAAACTAACCTTACCATTAGGCAGAATCCACTTCAGGCAGCAGCGGCTAGAGTAGTAACCATTTCCAATCATGTTGGATAAAAGTATAGCTTTTCTCTACCCTCTCAACTTTTGCCCTCAGGAGGTGGTTAAGGACTTTATCCACTTGTCAGTGTAAGAATTAAATTTCAACTGTAGTCCACTCAGCATTTGTACCTGGAATAGAAGAAGCTCATATAGACTTGATTTTAGATGGCAAAATTCCCTAGCTGGTCACGCTGACCTAGACCCCATTTTTTAAAATTGAAACTTAAATATAGCTATAAATCAAAGGTTCCTGGGAGAAAGTGTATTCTTTATTTGATTTATATCTGTCCTTTCCTCCAGTAGCTCAAGGTGGCATATATAACACTCCCTCCTTCATTTTTTTCCCACAAGAACACCCTTGAGATAGGTTGGAATCGGAGAGTTATCACTGAATGGCAGAGGCTGGAAACTTCTTGGAATTCTGTGCTGGAGACAGAATGTAGAGCCCCTGTTCCAATCTAGCACGAGTCATTCTCACAAATGTCTGCAGGTGGGTGCGTATGCCACTGTTGCCAGTAACATGCAGATTTCAAAACCAACCCTCTCCCCCAGCCCATAGATGATGCTGGTCCTTATGGAACAGTGGCAGTTGCTGACAGCAGGGGAGAAAAAATCAGGCAAAGGATTATGACCAAGGACTTTGCCATACATTGGTAAGGAGTAATTTTTACTGCACCAGAGATGTGCACAAACTACATTCTTGTTATTCTTCAAAATTATCCAGCAATGGGGAAACAAATTATAATTTCTTCAAAGTATATATCATAATTAGTAATGCCACTAGCACAGCATTATTTTTCATGTTGCTGTTTTTGTAGTAACTTGACCATTAGTTTGCACCCTCTACAACAGTCTAGACTTAGCATTGTATGAGGGCGTTGGGGAAAAATATGCTGACCACTACCAAAAAAAAAAAAAGGGAGAATGCTTGAAGAAATAGAAGAGCAACCAAGCTCAGAGAACTCCAAGGACTCCACAGTTCAACCCTGAGATACATATATTCTCTCCTATTGGTAGAAATAGAAGAGTCTCAGAAACTTGCTCAGCTGAGTATCTTGTGAGAAATTTCAGCTCAGCTCTTGAAAGCAGACACTTTTTTCTGCTTCTTAAGTAATTGTAGGAAAAGATAATGGCATTATGACCATAAAAAGTTCTGGTGATGAGATGTAAAATTGTTTATATGAAAAAAGAGGACTGTGCCCCATTTAGCACTTAAAGATGCACTAAAAAGTGCATTGCAAGATCTCCATCAGAGAGCTTTTAGCAATGAAAAACACTGTTTTGCACAGGAACAGTAGTCCCTTTTGGAAAGTAAAGAAATAAAAAAAAGAGAACAAAAGGGAGAGGGAGACCTAGATGTCTGGTTTATGGAGCTTCATTTGTAGAAATCACAAACCATATTGCAGAGTTATTTTCTCTTGAATTTAATTAACACCCATTGGCACACTAGTACTGCCACTGGCAGCACTTGCTGATTATATATCTGTATAGTAAATGCTGAGTTTGAATAATATTTCTACCAACCTTGCCCCCTCAACCTTGCTGACAAAATAAGTTTTATTCTCTTATTTCCTTTTTATTATATTAGTAGTGTCATCAACTGCATACTGATATCAAGATTACAATTATTTTAGTTTAGTCTGGGAAAGAGGTCATATCATGTATTTCCAAGAATATACTTTCTTGGGCTTCTTTGTGCAAATCTATTTCTCCCTTGTGATCATACTGACAAAAAGTTCCATGAATAGAATAGAATAGTTATTAATTTCCCCTGATACCTTTGCTGCCTAAAGGCAACTTTTTTTAGAATTTTAGGTAAGTTTCCTCTTTCTTTCTTTCTTTCTTTCTTTCTTTCTTTCTTTCTTTCTTTCTTTCTTTCTTTCTTTCTTTCTTTCTTTCTTTCTTTCTTTCTTTCTCTCCCTCTAATACCTCCTGTAATACCTATAATGGTATTATTACAGGAATTACAGCAAATGTACATGGAATTGCTGTATTGCAGTTGAAAGAATCCAAAAAAGTTGTGAACCTTTAAAAACTGTTCACAATTCCCAAATGCTATTGAGTGCAATCCAGAGAATATTTAGCAGTATTTTAATTAATTTTTTAAAAACTATTCCTTACCTTTTTATTTATAGCAAAAGGTGGAGGAGAAGCAAGGAATTACCTTGAAGGTCAGCATCACACATATCTTTATACATTAGAGATTTACACAATTTTAATTTTCCATTATTTATATTCTGCCATTTCCAATTTAACTGATGTATTCGTAAGAAGTCCTATGCATGCTTACCGCAACTAATTGCACTACATACCCAAGTAAACAAGAAGCTCCCCTCCCCTTCTCTTCAGATAGTATTTTAAAAATACAAGTGAGACCATGTTTTTTACCCCTGAACTGTAACTTTAGCAACTCTAAGCATGTGTATCTCAGCAAGTTATGATATGGGCTTAACATATGTGTACTTAGCATGTGTCCTTTGTATTTCTACATACTAGAACTACTCTTATCTAATGTTAAGAAAAAGCATGGTACTAACTGGCAATTTTCCATTTCTCTCAGTCAGTTGAACTGGCAGTTGGTCTGGATCCAACTGGTGACCCTCTGACAGATAAAATTTTCTTCCATCTATCTTCTGGCACATCCCCATTATGCCATCTGTAATTTGTCACCACAATGATTTTCCTCTTCAATGAGATTTCTCTGGGGCCTCAGCCATGAGTGCTTTGTGGACGAGTGACCATCCCTGAACCAATGAACCTCCAACACTACAAACACTGCCCAATTCCTATTAAGATCACACTTTCTGTGGATCAGACCCAACAGTACATTTTGAACAGCCACTAAGTTCACTATAGCCATTTTAGCTGCCAGCCATCATTTCATTTCCAGCTGTCTCCTATGAGCACCATATCTTATAAGACTCTAAACTATCTTTGATTTATCAGTAAAGCTTCACACAGAATTAGCAAAAAGAGTTTGTTTAGGTGTCTGCACAGATGAGTGGATATGCGAAGAGCTAGCAAGATGTAATGAAGGCCAGCAGGCTCATCACACTCTGTATTATACTCCACAAAATGAATGAGAACTGACAAATCTTTTGAGCTATTAATGGTCCTTTAATATATCTGCCTTTTTGTAGATTTTGGCATATAGCAGATTTTGAGACAGAAGAAGAATAGGAAACATATAGGAAGAGTAGTATAAAGTAACTACATCATGTAAATCCCCTTGAAAAAATGAGTGGTTATTTCACAGTAAAAATCTAATGTAGAAGCATATCATGTGTACAAATAGATTTCTACAGTGGGATTGCTTTCACAACATGTGCAAAAAACAGGCTTTCACTGCAACTCTACATCCAATGGCAGTGTGATATGTTTGACTTTCACCTAATTTGAAAACAGAGAAGTGAGTTTCAATCATAGGACACTTATGACACTCTCCATTGCCCAGTCCTTCCAAGGCAATTTGAGGTGGACCTCCTGTTCACCTTCACTCCTGCCCATCGGAAAATGCTGAAACAATGAGCCTCAAGCTGACCCACAGAGAGCCTGCAAAAAGTTTATCCAATCAGTGTCCTGCCAAGTTACCCCACATCACTCTATACATAAGGGAACTGAAATGAACTGTTAGGCTATTTCAGTCCATATTGTGTATTGTTTGCAAAAACAATCTGTAATGGACTGTGGCAGCTTGGCTACCAAACTGTTCAGCCTTTTGTATTAAAAATATGAGAGCTTATCAAAGTGACATCATAACATGTTATCAGTTTTATATCCATGTGCTTTCCCTACTGCCTCTAACCATAGGAGAATGTGTTTTTCTATGATTCTAAGCAAAATGCATGCTTTTGGGGCTTCAGAGATTGCACTTTCATAGAGCCATTGTTTCCACTCCCCTGGAATAACTAAAATATTTTTATCTCCACCATCCCACACAAAAGGGCCAGCAGGGGGAAGACAGAAAAAAGTCTAAAATACCTAGTATTTTGCACATTTACACCTCCCCACCTCAGAGAAGGGGAAACAGACAGAACTCTTGTGAATTTTATCTCTCCTAAGCAAACCACCATTCCCCTTAAAATACCTATAGGGAGGGCTAATGCTCAGGACCCAAGAAGGAAGGGTGAAGAAAAAAATCTTTCTAATGGGAGACAGACCTCCCAGAAGCTTTCTAGTATTTCATTGCTTTGCAATGTGGGTTACAGTATACCGAAACTGAATCAGAAATAAATTGGTGGAATTGATATCTCTGATGATATCATCAGGTCATAGAGATGTAGAGTTGCTTCTGATCAGGTACAACACCCTCATATAGAGCCCTAACAGTGCATTGGAGAGATGAATTCAGTCTGAAGGCATAGTCTCCTAAATAACTTACCTGGTGACAGAAGAGAGGGAGGATTAGTTACAGCACAGATACTACAATGTTTCTCTAAATTGGGAGTGTTGTATTTATTACTTTCTTAATGAGGATTTATTGTATACTCTAGACCAGCGTTTCTTGAAGTGTGGTTTGAGGACCTCTGGGGGTCCCCCAAGATACTCTCGGGTCCATTAAATCAAAATTATTTGCCAGATATTGAAGATATTTGCAAAAATTTAAAACAATGTCACTCTTGGCATTATTATTTTTATTTGGTAAAAAAATAGGGTTTTTTTCCCATGAAAATATGTTATTTATATTAATATCTAATGGGTTTAATATTGTTATTTTTACAAGTCAATAAATAAATATTCTACAAATGCATCAGTTTTAATTTTTAATATGGTAAATATCAATAAATATAACCCATACAAACAAAAGCTCTTTTGAGGTCCTCCATAATTTTTAAAAGTGTGAAGAGGTTCTGAGAGCAAAAGGTTTAAGAAACACTGCTGTAGACATGTGGCTAGATGAAGAATAAAGCGAATATGTTCATCAGCAGCACCTGACATGAAGAACTGGGAGGGAAAGACTAGTCCATTAAATCAACCTCTGGTTTGTTTTCCATCTCCTAGAATGACCTCCTCAGTTTCTATTCCAATTGCTCCATAAGATCAATTACAAAATTTAAAAATTGTACCTACATTAAGGGATAATTAGTTTTCATCGGTATTCCAAATTTCATTTTCTTTTTGCATTTTACCTGTTAGGTATAAAACCTTTTGACAAGATATTCTTGTATTCTCTGTATAGTGCTAAAGAGATTGTAGGGAATTTGTAAATCTAAAAAGAAAAAGCAGAATGCTACAATAATGGAAATAACTTTTTCAATTTTGGTTTTGCATGCAGTGGATATTAGGTGAATATTCTGGGCCACTTGGTCACAGATCTGGAAAACATGGGAGACACCCATGGAATTCCCCAGTAAGCCATAAAGACATAATTTCAAAGAAACTTGAGAAGCTAGATGAAACCGATTCAGAGTTCCCCAGTGAACTCTAATAACAATACACCTGAGGGCAAAATGATGCATTTTATAAGCTATCCCAAAATACACAGTCCTAATAAATAATTTACAAAATTCACAATCTGTAGAGGAATACGGAAATAACCTTGAAAAAAGAATGTGAAAACTGTTATATAAACTTAGTCCTGGGAAAGGAGGGTGAGAAAGAAATTCTGTTTCGTATAAGAAGGGGCGGAAAGAAACTCTGTCAGGCTTTCAAGATTCTGATTTTATATCTTGCAGGAATAACATCCTAACAGCCCTTGTGGATGTATTGTCGAAGGCTTTCACGGCCGGCATACGCTAGCTGGTGTGGGTCTTCCAGGCTGTGTGGCTGTGTTCTGGAAGTTTTGTTTCCTAACGTTTCGCCAGCACCTGTGACTGGCATCTTCAGAGAGCAGGAGCACAGACAGGAGCAGTTCTCTCTGTGCCCAGGATGATGTGACCCTTTTGTGGGTATTTATAGAGATCTGGGCGGGGTATTCTGGGTGGGGTATGTGACCCTTTTGTGGGTATTTATAGAGATCTGTTATCTACCTAACAACCAGTTACTTCCTATGGGATAATGAGTACTATGAACAGATGGACTGTGTCGCCATGGGAAGCCCCCTGAGCCCAGTCGTAGCAAATTTCTACATGGAACATTTTGAAAAATGGGCTTTAGAAACCGCACCCATTACCCCAACAGTCTGGTTCCGATTTGTGGATGACACCTTCACAATTTGGAGTCAGGATGAAGAAGACCTAGAGAAGTTCCTGAACCACCTAAACAGCATCCACCCCAATATACAATTCACCATGGAAAAAGAAGTGGACGGCCAACTTCCATTTCTAGCCACGTTGGTCATATGCAAACCAGACTTCAAATTAGGACACAAAGTCTACAGAAAACCCACCCACACAGACCGGTACCTACACAAAAACTCCAATCACCACCCACGTCAGAAAAGAAGCATTATCGAAACCCTCATGGATCGTGCCAATCGGATCTGCGAAACCCAATTCCTAAACTCTGAACTCAACCACCTTAATTGGGTCCTACAAGCGAATTGGTACTCCAAGAATGAAATAAAAAGAGCCATCAAACCAAGAAAACAACATGCAACTGAAGAAGAAAAACAGCCACCCACCAACAAAGTATTTCTGCCCTACATCAAAGGGGTCACAGACCTCATGGGAAAACTGATGGAAAAACACAATTTCCAAACAATCTTCAGACCCACCAGAAAAGTACAAGAAGTGCTAAAATCAGCAAAAGACAAAAGGGATCCCCTCACCGCCGCAGGAGTATACCGCATACCATGCAGTTGCAGGAAAGTATACATCGGGACCACAAAATGCAGCATCCATACCAGGATAAAAGAACACGAAAGACACTGCAGACTACAGCAACCAGAAAAATCTGCAGTAGCTGAACATGCTCTCAAGCACAGTGGACACAAAATCCTATTTGAAAACACAGAGATATTGAACAACACCAACAGCCACTATACCAGGCTATACCGGGAAGCCATTGAGATTCACAAACACCAGCACAGTTTCAATAAAAAAGAGGAGAGTCTAAAAATCAACAAAACCTGGCTACCAATCCTGAAAAATACAGCCTGCAAAAGGTCAGCGAACTCAGCTCAACCACCAGGACATGTGAACAGTTCACACAATGAACTTGCTAATCACCCCCAGCAGCCCCTCGTTAAAAACTCAAAAGAAGAAAAAACCCTGCCTAATCCCCAGGAAGATACACACAGATGCTGACACCAAAACAAGCAGCCACTCAGTAACCCCCACAATCCCCCCTTCCCCCCAGATATCTATAAATACCCACAAAAGGGTCACATCATCCTGGGTACAGAGAGAACTGCTCCTGTCTGTGCTCCTGCTCTCTGAAGATGCCAGTCACAGGTGCTGGCGAAATGTTAGGAAACAAAACTTCCAGAACAGAGCCACACAGCCCGGAAGACCCACATCAGCCAGCCCTTGTGGAGTTTGTTTCCTGACCTGGCCTACCTTGAAGGGCTGACACAATGACAGGGTGTGTTGATAGCCAGGAACTGGGATGAATTTAGAAGCTTAGACAACCCTAGTGGCTACTTATTATGATGGAGCTATGTAGTTTCCTGATTCAGAATATCAAATTCTGCATAAGTGAAGGATAAATGTAACCCTCAAGATCATCATGTGGGCTTCTTAGAAGCATATACTGTAGTTGGTTACTGTGGTAGTTAGGAACTGGATTATATGAACAGTTGGTCTGATCCAGTGAGGCTTCTTATATGCTTTGTATAATATTATGTCTAGAATCTGGGTATTAGTTCTAGTTAGGCAGTTAGGTGAACTCCAGATTTTTGTATTTATTGATAATTTTACACAAAGTAAAAGGCAAATCTAAAGAAAAGGAAAAAAAGAAAGAAAAGAAGAAAAGAAGAAAAGAAAACTGAAGTTATGAAATATAATGACTTCTGACCTTCTCTTCAACAGAGAGTTACAATCTTAGATCCTCCTCTTACAATCCTTCTCCCATCTTAGATGTTATACAAATCCCTTCAGCCCCAGGTGTACTGCAGATGTTTTGGACACCAATTCCTGTTAGTCCAGCCAGATCAGTGGCAAAGAGTGTAGGAGCTGGAGTCCAAAACACATGGAGAATGCCAAATGTAGCCAGATGCAGTTCTAGGAAGTTTACCTTGGCATTTGCAAATCAGGTCCTGTACTTTACATTTATATTGGCTCTGATGTCTGTGTCCTTTAGAGAAGGGCATTTGTGTGTATTTCATAGGAAGGAAACAATTGTTCAGTGCTGCCCCCTCCCCCCAAGAGAACTTTATTTGACAATTCTAAATTAAGATTTGTTGTTTCAAGCTGCAAAGTGAATCAATCTCTGGCCATGTAGTTACCAAGGTGAGGTGCTTTGATGCAAAACATGAGTGGTGTTTTATGTATGAAAATGGGAAGCCTTGAAAAATCAATTTCATACCACAGCTTGATGATGTCAATTTTTACTTATCATGTTTGCACTTCAGATGCTAAAAACAATCCCATCTATCTATATACTACTAAAACTCTCATGTCTGTAACCTTCAACTGGGCGAAACGCTGCATCATATGGCAACAATTTTTGAACCAAGGTACCTCAAATGGGCTAACTTACAGAATGCTTGTGGGAAGCTGGCAGGGAGTGTCAGAAATCTTCCTTCCTTCCTTGGTCCAAAATCTGGGACCTATTACTCCTGTGGGATTGAAACTTGGGAAACGTGTGGCCGCTTTAGCACTGCTGCGCTACAACACTGCAACAGTCAGCCCAGGTCACATGATTGTCATGGGTGTATCCCTGGCCTCTTTCTGCCTCCCTCTGTCTCCTCTGCCCAATCAGCTGGTGACATGGCCTGATGGGCGAGTGGCAATTGGCTGCTTTGGAAACGAGGCCGAAATTTGAAATCTCTTAATGGTGGTGGGCACTGAGGAAAGGATAAGGGAGTGACTTGGATGCCTGCTGGTGAGGTAGGGCTGTCTGGGGGGTGCCAATGGATGACAGGTAAGTCCTCTTCTTCCCTCAAGGGAGGGGGCCCTTGGGGACATGCTGGAATGGGGAGCGGGGGTTCAGTTTTCCTCACGGTCTGTGGCTCCCTTTGTTCTACCTTCCCCCAGCAAAGTGGCAGGCAGTTCCATGGGTCAGCCTAGGAGGAGGAGGAGGCGGCTTCATGGAGGGTCATGAGGAGAGGGCAAATGGTGCAAGTCTATATTATATATGGAAAGGGAGGGAGGGAGGGAGGGAGGGAGGGAGGAAGGAAGGAAGGAAGGAAGGAAGGAAGGAAGGAAGGAAGGAAGATTGATCGATTTCTGATGCTCCTCACCAGCTTCCCACAAGTCAAAGTCAACTCCCATTGCTTATTTGCCCTTGATCATTCTGTTTCTCTGTTTAGGTAAGGAAATATCTCTGAAACAATGACCCAGCGGGTCACAGGTTGTCCAGTGTTGTAATAAATTTGAGGTACATAATCTGACAGCACTCAGATGCCTTTGTTACCCAATTTACTGCCTGGGGAGAAAAGCAATCAAAACTGACAATTTTCTGTTGGTGGTATATCAGCAAAGGAAATATGCAGGATGTAATGGAGGCTTACCACTATCCATTCACAACTGTTCAATAGGGGGAAAAGAGTATAATGCATATATACTAAGTGCCCAGGTATATCTATTAGAATTTGGCAATACATATGTGCATATGGGGTGGGGATATGATAGAACTGATACTTTAAGACAAAACAAACACTGAAAAACAACAACAATGAACAATTGCCACTAGCATCAATAAAGAGGAGCAATCCAATATCTTTCAGGAAAGAAAGAATTAATCATTTATGCATATCACTTCTTTACTCAGTTCAGTATTGCTTAGGTGAACTTGGTCTTCCTTTAGACTAATACATAATAATTGTTCCTTTTGCCCTATGTGAGAAAGGAAAAGATTTAAAGCCTGGGATTTCCATATTGAAGACTTCTGCCTGAACCCCAGGACATGCACAGTGATTAGGCTGGCACAAATTATAGACTAGACTGAAATGGAGTTGAGTAGTCTATAATTCAGTATGATATGGGAACCCAGCATAATTAGTTTTAGAGAATTGTATGAACCAGGCCATCATGTTAAACCATAGCATGGTTTATATGCTTGGGCAAAGCATGTTATATGAACACAACAGTTGTGTTTACACAATTGTTTTAAAATAGTCTTAGGGGGTTATTTTATTTTGCAAACCCAGCAACTCTCTCATTCCAGATTGTTCTTCTGGAAACTAGCACCTATCAGATTTGTTGAAGCACAACTCCTATCATAGAGATATTATTGTTAATGAAAGTTGTAGTTGAACAATCAGTGGGCACCAAATTGGAGATGGTTGGAATAGGGTTTATACTGTCGATATACTGGTCTTAATGGACTGGAATTCCCATAGAGATATCTGTGGGCCCACAATTGCCACCTGCCTTAAAATATAGATAAAATTGGGATCTGACGTGCTGCAAAGCAAAGCACCAAGCTACATGTTATTTTTACATCCAAAAATGCTTCTGGGCCACCTGTTGACCCAAATAGACTTCTTAAAAGAAAATTAAATTGGGGAAGGCATAATCCAGAGTTTTATTTGGGACTATGCTCACCTACTCAAAAATAGAACTAAGATAATCTGAGGATAGACAGGGACTTTGGCCTGATAGCTCCATGTGTATAGAAAACTTACCTGACCTGCCTTGATTTTGTTTCCATTTCAGATGAGAAGTTAGCTTTTATGTTTTTTAAAATCCTTTTCATTATTCAGTCATTTGTTTGCTGCCCAGAGTCACTTGGTGAGTTGGGTGGCGGTGCAACTTGAATTAATAAATAAAATAAATTTCTTTAAAAATTATAGCATGCAATTTCATTAATCTGGTGCTATTGCAGACACACTCTTGATTCAAGAAGTGCTCTTTTAGGAGTTTAGGTGGCACTTCCCTGATGAGTTGGGACTCTGGGAGTTGTGGTCCTAATACATGCTGTCAGCCATCAACTGCTGTCCTGTAAGTTTTATTTTTCAGCATGGCAGTGATCACTATATTTTGCAGTCTAGGCTCGCAGTGAAAGGATTCTGGAGACATACTTCAGAACAGATTATATAAAGTAGTTGGAGCAGATGAAAAGGAAGTATACAATCCAAAGATTACAAGGTATGCTGACTTTCCAGAACTAAATATGTGCCCTGTGCCATGTCACAAATGAAACCATTTTATTTCCTGGTTGCAAGAGGCACCTGTAGTTTTGTGACTTTCATAGTATTGCTACACTTAGAAGTTTTGTTTTGCTTTGGGTTTTTTTTTCCCCATTACCAAGGTCCTTCATAAAATATTAGTAATGGGGGCCAGTGTAAACCATCTGGAGGACTGTGCATGCATTCAAATGTGATTCAGAGAAAGTGCTGCAGCATACGTGTGAGTGTGAGAGCACGACCTCTTTAAAGCTTCCATCCAAGCCTGAAAAATGTCAGAACTGCTGGCTGTTTTACAAAGATCCTCTGCTCACACTCCTCTGTGTTATGATACACCTCTTTGAAATAATTTTTGAAGCACACAGAACCTTAATTATTTGCATACCAGAACACAATACATTACTCTCACATGGTGTACACTTTTAACCCTTTAGGGTATAATTGAGAGATGGCAAAAATATTACCAGTTTGCAAATCAATTGCAGTGAGAAAATTAATTTAGCCACAGTTAAATCTGGAAGTCAAGATAAATGGTTTCAGATCAATTGTCTAGCTAGGTCAGCTTCCTACACCTTGCTGCAATGAATCCCAAATGCTTAAGAAGATGTTAAAAACCCATTTAATATATTAATTTATGTTATTTCTATCTAGGCTCAGAATTATTCATCATATTTGTATTTTGTGGTCAGAGTAGCTGAAAATACAACATTATTTAAGAAGATATTGTAGGGAACCCATGAGACTTGACAGAACATGATCATTAGTCAAAACGAAGTTAAACTGCTTTAATTGGAAGCAGCTGCAAGATAATGGAAATGAAATGGAACAAATTAAATTAATTATATACACTGGAGAGTTCTGAATTATTTGTCCTGGGGAAGAGGTAAAAGAAGGAAAATATCTTATTGTTGGCAATCAACAAACCTGACATTCTAATACAGCATATGCCAATCAAAGATACCTTACAATGATCTAAGATGATGGCCATTAAAGTTAGACTTGTAATCCATATTTTTCATGTTAAGTATATAAAAATGTTTGAACTGGCAAAGAAATTTAGAAATCCTTTGTTCCCCCAGCCTAATTATTCTACAAAATTTGAATATTTCCATAATAAATCAATGCTTAACAAATATATTATGGGGTCTACAGCTCCCTGAATCCCAGCCAATATATACCCAGAAGGGAATTCTGGAAGTAGCAGTCCCAACATAACAGGAAGGTACCTTTTGGAGAGAATGTCATAAGTTTGCCCTGACTAAAATTCACATCATTACATGTATCATACAGTATATAATAGAATCTAATGCACTAAAGCTCATGACATAATAAATTTGTTGTTCTTCAAGATGCTGTAAGACCCTATATCTCTCTTTGAATTATCATCTTAACTTGACTGAACGCTTTTTAAAATCAGGCCTAGCAGGTACAGTTTTGCAAATAATCTGATCATTTATGTACAATCTTTCACAAGCTGACAATGAAAATTTGTTTTACATATTTACATACCGCTTCTTTTAAACACTTGAAAGAATTAAATATATGTTACTGAATAATATTTTTCATGCTATTGAATAATAATTGTTATCACAATGTGAAAAATGATATTAGTTTGAATATTCTATATGTTATCACTTATCTACTAGGGCTACATTGCACTTTAGAGATAATTTGGTTTTTCAAAGATTGGGAGCTCAGACATAGCACTTGTTTGCAACACTTTAAATCAGTCCCATTTTATCTCAGGATTCTCCATAGCATTGTATCATATTCTTTCAGCCTGCCTCTGCTGCCTCTTTTAATTAACTGACAGAGTATTCTCAGCAAGCCATAACCTGAAACAACCAAGTCCTGACACAGACACGGGGATCTTCCTTTCTAATGGCAAGTCAATGTTCATTCTTCTGAATCCTGCTGAGAAGAATATATCTGCCTAGCTTGGTACCCAGCCAAAGCCAGTGATGAATGGGCCATTCTCAAACTTGTCATCCAACTATGCCAAATATCCTGGCACCTCAAAAAAATCAGTGATCAGATGCAGCAAAGCATACTAGCCCACAAACCCAGTAGTAATTTTTCAGCGTCACTGTAAGCCTGACATCCTAAAGAAGCAAATGGAAAAGTAAGAGTTTACTATTTAAATAGATTTGGAAAGCTTATTTTTAAGTTGGAGTAGGACATCACTGTTGTATTAGTTCAATGTAACGTACACTTTTTGCTGGACCATATGGAAGCTGCTGTGTGGTCCTTTTCTCTTCTGTCAGTGCTTTTCTGTCCCTGTCTTTTGAACAGCTTCCTGGTTGTAATCAGGTGGGCTTTTCTATTCATTTGAGAAGATGCTGAAGAGGAAGGTCTCTTGAGGAACTTTGTGGACTACCATCTTAGATTTTTTCCTTGCTGGTTTTGTTTTGGGTTTGGAGATTGTAATTGATTGATATATTATTTATATTTACTGTGGACATTTTCTATTATGTATAGTCTTGGGTTAACCACCCAGAGTCCTAGCAGATTACAGGTAGTTAAAAGTTAAACAGAGAAACGAACAAGTAATAAAATACTTGCTGTCTCTGCTTTAAGAGGAATAGAGGAATATTTCAAACATTTATTACAATGGCCTTTGAATGTATCCAACTGCAACTATTCATGCCCTCTAATGAAGATGATGATGATGATGATGATGATGATGATGATGATGATGATGATGATGATAAGCTGCTGCTAGCATTCTGATATTTCTCTCTTCTAGTCTATGGACAAATCTTTTTTCAAATCAAATCTCATAGCAAATTGAACTGAATGGCTTTACCCTCAGATCTTGAGTCCTGGATTTGAAGAAAATCATGCCTTTGCATTTCAAATGTCAGAGTCTCCAAATCAAATCAAGTCAAATCAGCTCTGAAGTGAGTAGGGCTAATAGAGTCCCCAGAGTTATCTGTACTATTGTCCAATTCTAATTATGTAAAAACAAGTTAATTCTTCAGAAGTTGTAATGAGCGTGGCCTTCCAAGGGTGTTGTACATCCCAGTTCAGAGTGATGCAGTATGCATAGATTCCTACTGCTTCATTTCTAGCAAGTGCTTATTTGCAAAGAAATTCTCACTGAGATCAGGATATCTATTTGTATGCCAGCTTGTAAAAGCTTGCCTTTTCATAAGTGGAAAATCCTAGGAGGATAGAAGTTAGACATTTTTTTTCATAAATATTCAGTTACAGATCTCTTTTGTTTGTGCATTGATCTGCATAGAAAATAATCCTAAAAGAAATGTATTTTCTCTCCAAAGATGCCTGTTTAAATGTGTTTGTATACATATGTGAGTGTAAAACTGTCTCCAAATACATAATTTGAAACTGTCTTATTTTCTTTATTTTTCACTGTGTTCATCTACATTATCACTAGAAAGACAATTGCTTTAACTGTTCTGAACTTTATTATCACTGAAGTGTTCTTATCCTGCTTTATCTTGTCTAAGTTTGTCATTGCCTTTCTCTCTAGATCTTCTTTCTTCTATATGCATCTTTATCTAATCTCAAGCCCAAGAAACCACAATTATGTATCACATTCAATTCCGCTTTATCCGCTTTAAATTCAGTAAACATGCAGGTTGACATTAATTTGGATTTATCACTTCTCTATTTTTACTCTCATAGCAAACTCTTCTGGGTCTCTTAACTTTCTGTTAACGAAGTGGCATCTTTTGTTTATCTCAGATTGTTAGTGTTTTGACATCCACTTTTAATTCCAGTCCTGCCATTCTTATAATATATCTTCTTTTTCTAGTCTCTAGTGGTATTATGTGATTATAACAGGTTCAGTATTCACTACATACACTGTCAGTATCTTCTCTTTCTGCCCACCTTGCCCAACATTATCATCTTTTCTATAAATGCATCAGTCCTAATGATATCTCCAAAGCTTTTCTTTGTGATCCTTGCTTCCAATGAGCATTCAGGCTTGATTTCCTCTAGTACTGAATGCTTGGTCCTCTTGACTTATTCAAGGAATTTGAAACAGCTTTCTCCAGGACCATAATGCAAAGGAGCCAATCTTTTTCCATTCACTCTTACTCAGAGTTCATCCCTTGCATCTGATCATCATAATAGGGAAAACTATTGATTGGACTATTCTAATCTTTGTCTTAATTGAAATATCAGAGTGTTTATAAGTTTATCTAGGTCCTCCTATGCCTTTTTGCCTATCATTCCTCTCTGAATCTTTTTTGCATACCCTCCATCTTAATAAAGTCTGAAGCCTAGAAAATTGTAATATAAAGGTGGATTTAAAAATATATACTACTACTACTACTACTACTACTAATAATAATAATAAATTAAAAAAACACTTCTATTGTCTCATTGTTTATGTTAAATTCATCTAGTTTTCTAGTAGACTTGATTTGTTTTTTCTTGATGTTCAAAGAAAGCCCAGCATTTAGAATGATAATTCTTAGGTGTTCTTCAGTTTCTGCAACTAAGGTAGTGTCGTCCGTGTATCTCAGGTTATTGACATTTCTTCCAATTTTGGCACTGGCCTCCAGTTTTTCCAAATCTGCAGTACATGTATTCAATGTAGAGATTGAATAGGTGTGGTGAAATAATGCCGTCTGTGACTCCTTTTTTGATGATAAACCATTTGGTGTTACCAAATTGCATTTTCACTGTGGCTTCCTGGTTATTGTAGAGATTTCTTACCAGAAGAATCAGATGCTTGGCTATACCATTGTTCTGAGAGACTTTCAATTCTTGAATGATCAACACAATCAAAGGCTTTGAAGTAGTCTATATAACAGAAGTAAAGCTCTCTTTGATATTCTCTTACTGTCATCTGAAAGATCTAGTTATTCTCCTAAGCCTTGAATTAGGGTGAAATGAACCCCTTGTTAGATGTAGGAGAAAGTACTCCCCAAAGTGGCCTACTGAAGTTTGCAATTTATGGAAGTTGGGGGTTTCTCAGGACAGCTACCTGCAGATGTGAGCTGTGGAAATCCCTCCTCTGAGGTAATGTAAAAGTTCTAGGCCAGGATTTATATTCAGATTATTTTGCTTTCATGGGTGTTTTATGGATTCTGATTTTTGGAATGTTTCTGTTAATTATCTGGCAAGGAATTTGTCTCTGATTTCTCTATTTTCTGGAAATAGTAAATAAAAAAATAGAGCCATTTTTCCCCCTTCTTTCACAGAATTTTGCTTTAAGTATTTTGGGGACTAGCACACATTTGAGTGGATAGCCCATGTAATGAAAAAGAAAGTGGATTTGTATTTTTTCTTCACTGAAGTTCTAAGAAAAAGAAATAGTACTGTTCTGTTAAGCAGTGCTCACTATTAGGTGTGTACTGTGACACAGAATGAAACAGTATTATGTTTCTATTACTGTAAGAAACATAGCAGTCAACAGAACACTGGGTAAATTGAAAAGGTGAAATACTATAGCAATGATGTTTCATTCTTTGTGTAAAGAAATGATGCTTTCTTAAGAATTGGCCAATTTTCCTTTTCATTATTCTTATAAACTGATGTGTGTGTGTGTGTGTGTGTGTGTGTGTGTACATATATGCATATATATGTACGTGTATGTGTGTGAAATATATATTCCACCTAAGAAAAAGGAAAAATCTGAATAACGGTAATCCACCTTTGAAGTGCTACAGTATGTTGTAGAAATTAGACAGTAATGTTGGGACTTATTCAAATCAAGTAGCATCACCAGAAGATGTTTCCACCATACATTGCTTTTCTCTGCTTTCTTCTGAGACATCCCCCACTCCACATTTCATCTTTATATTAAAGTAGGTTTTTTCCCTCCAGGTTCACTTCTTTCGATCAGCTTTACAGGCCTTTCCATCCTCCTTTACAGGAGATGAAATACTACCAGTTGCTGTGTTTTTTGCTCTGCTATTTACAGCCTTGCAGCATGAGTGCCAAAGTCTTTAATCAGAGATGGGTTTTAAAAGAGCCTAGCAAAGCATGGTTTCCTGATATTCTCCCCTCTATTTGTGGAAATGAAATGAAACGTGGGGTAGCGAATCAGTCATTGTCTTATGTTCTCATTATTAGGTGGAGCAACTGTCTTGGCAGCTGGGCAGCTATTTTGCATCTCTCACACCATTGATCTAGCATCACTCTATGGCATTGGCTGGAAAATAATGGCTAAAAGAAAAGAATGGTAAACAATTTGTAAATCATGAATCCATCACCCGTAATTTACATGCTTCAGCACCAATTCTGTAGCCCCCTCTCCCCCCATGGATGTGATGAAACATTTTGAGTGCATGTTGTCTTTGGGGAGGTTGGGAGAAGGTATCCATGGGGTGGCATAAAAAAGCCAAGATGGTGTCCACAACCACCATCTTGACTTTTTTTACCATCTTCCTGTGGACACCCCAGATTGGGGGTTTTAAGGGACAAAGACTTATCACCCTCAATCATTTATCCATTAGGCTGATTTTTCATATTTACAAGGTTTAAACCTCTAACATGACTGGAAATGTTGGCCCTTCCCATTCTTATGACATCACTGATTGCAGTCCCTTTTTTCAGAGTCCTTTAAAAACAAAGTGCAGCTCCCAAAAGTTAGGAACTTGTGTGCACCTGATTTAGAAAATAGCCAATTTGCTTTTGTAAATATATGAGAGGAAAATTTTTGCTTTAGAAATATATCGTCTGTATGCAATGATTTTCCATGAACACCAACTACTTTCACTTCTGCAAAGTTAGGCCATCAAATTTTCACCAATCTCTTTACCCACTGTAGCCCCTTTGCTGGAAATAGGTGATAGGCACAGCCAAATATTAGCAACATGGTGCACTGCAAGGATAGGAGACAGAGACTGAATTTTGACATAGTCATATTCTCTATGAACTCCTTTTTAACCTCCCTCATTTTTAGCTGTTATTGCTGTTAGACGTTTTCTGCACTTACGTGCTAGTAAAAGTGAGGCACTGTATGTTTTCTTGTACTTGTTATTTAAGATTCTTAAAAGTGTTTCAACTTACTTGTAAAACATTTAGCCTTATTCTCTTAATTGAGTATGAGATAGATAACAATGAGCTTGTAATGTGCTTCATTCACTCTCACCCCCAGGTCTATCCCACCCACCCAGGGCAGCCAAGGCTGAGTGCAACAGCAATTTGTTTCACTGGTATTTGCTTCTACCACTTCCTTTATTTCGTATCAACCAGAGATTTAGGAGAAAGACCAGAAGAAGGAAAATGGATCCCCCATTCTGTTGACTGGAAAACACAAGGACAATTAATCTTAGGCCTTCTGAAACATGTTACTAGATTATACATCCCAAGTCACAAACTGGCACTTCATTTGAAAACACATATAATGTAAGAGAAACATGGATGGATACTGGGTTTAGAGAAAAGGGTTTAGGATTCATCCATACCTCCTCCTAACTGTAATTTAAAGATGTTTCCTCATGGTACAGCCTTCATCTAACCTCCACTTCATAATTCAACCACCTAAGTTCATACTTCTCAAATCTGATGTTAAAGTGGTGTTTTCTATCTTCTGACACAAGCATTATGTGTGGTACTTTGGTGATGACAGTGGTATTGTCCATTTGCAGCTGTTGTGGGAATGCCACTTTCCCCTCCAGTGACTAGTGACTTTTTTCCCATGGACATTTTGGCCTGAGCAGCAGGGGTGATCAGATACCATATATCTGATTTGAAATGTCAGTCAGACATTATGTGACCTCCTTATCTATGCTGCCCAAACTGATATCCAGCTTATATGGTACAGCAGCACTGGCTGAAGCAGGAGAGTCCACCACCAGCACTTGTCAGCAGCCCCAGGCAGCTGCTTCTATATCAAGAGAGACAACGAGCAAGAGGTTGAAAGAGAGCACAAGAGAAAGCACTACAGTGAGTGAAAATGAAAGACAAACAGGAGTGTGTGCAAGAGAGCATGTATGAGGCAGACAAGTGAGAAGGATGATTGAGAATGACAGGATGAAAGAGCAGGTGATGGAGTGAGCGAAGGAGTAGGTGACAGAATAAGGGTTACAGATCAGCTGATGGAGCAATAATGGAAGAGATGGTAGAGCAGGTGATGAAGATGACAGAGCAGCTGATATGGTTGGTATAGAGCAGATGGAGGGACAGATGATAGAACAGGGGATGGAGCAGATGAGAGAGTGCAGGGCAACAGAGTAGTTGATGGAGTGGGTAACAGAGAGAACAAGAGAGCAAATGATGGAGTATGCCATTGAGCAGGCGAAGGAGCAGCAGGGCACTGAAACAAGCGGTGGAGTGAGTGATAATGGAAGGAAGGAAGGAAGGAAGGAAGGAAGGAAGGAAGGAAGGAAGGAAGGAAGGAAGGAAGGAAGGAAGGGTGTTTATGCAGATGCAGGTTACATGTGAGCGAGATTACATTTATGTCATCAACTATCTTACTGTGTTTGTTAAGACCTCCTAAGATAGTCAGAAACCTTTTAATGTATGTAAGTTCAACAGTCTGTCACTCTATGATGCTGGGTAGTTTTTTGTTTTGTTTTGTTTTGTTTTGTTTTGTTTTAAAATGGCAACTTCGAAATCTGTAATTGAGTGTTCTGGGAGATTAAAATGCTCTGATGTCACTTTGTCCTTGTTCAGAGTCCTGGCATCAAACTTATGGTCCAGTAATTATTTTGCACAAGGTTCAACCTGTTTGTCCTATGTAGAATCCAAAGGGGCTTTGCTGGCAGAGGATGACATGTATCACATTAGAGGAAGACCACGTATGCCTGTAATCTTGTGTGTGAGGTTGTTGGGGTCTGTGGTGGTGCTGTGTGGGCAAATTAGACATCTGGTTTTGTTACAGAGACCGGTTCCCATGTTAGCATCATTGTTCTATTGTCGCTTGTTACTTGTGAGAATCTGGATTCTATGTTGCGCAAAATAATTAATGGACATGAGTTTGACATCAGGGATCAAAAGAAGGACAAAGTAATACCTATTCTGTTCTTTCCCTCTTGCATTTATTCATGCTTCTGTTTTGGCTACTGTTTTGTCAATATTTGCCACTTTTCTATTAAATGGAGACATTTATTTATTTATTTATTTATTTATTTATTCATCCATTCATTCATTCATTCATTCATTCATTCATTCATTCATTCTATTAGATGGAGGCATTTATAGGTTACTTTTACTTCCGACTCCAAGGAGCTTAAGTTAGCACTCTTAGCATTTTCTTACTTTGTGTTTACCATAAACACAAAGGATATAGGTTAGAATGTGAGACAGTTTCAGGTTATTGTGGTAGGATTACAATTTAGGTATGGTACAAACCACAGACTAGGTAGCTAAATACTCTTCCTTTGGTATTTGCATGAGGTAGGTTCCTGCTGATGTGAGTTTTCCTTCCACAGTTACCCATGACTAAATGGGGATTTTCTTGGCTTATCAGTGATATTCATACTTTGCAAACACCATTTTTTCCCCATAGCCTTCAGATTATTTGTTAGTATTTTGTCATCAAACAGCATGTCTGAGCAGGAGTTGTTGTTTTTGTAATGAAAAATGCAACTGAGATCTTTAACATAACTGATCATAATGCTGTTTTGTATTTTCTATTGTTTACCTGCCTCCACTGCCAGAGTGGTATAGCGTAGATAGTGATGAGCTTGGAACAGGGTGACCTAGTATCAAATCCCTGATCCATTACGAAGTTCACTGGGTGTTGTTATGAGCGAAGGCTTATCTTTCAGTCTTCCCTTGCAGAAGATAAGAATTAAAATTACATCGCATTTGCAAATAGTTTTCTTTGTCTTATATGTTTTTTACTTTCTTCTCAATCAGAAAGGGTTTTCCTTCTCAATCATCAAAAATGAACAGGCATAGCATCCAGGGGATAGTGACAATGATGTGATCTCAGTGGAGGGGTGAGGCTAGACTCTTTTAGACTCTTGTTTTGCTATTCTTATGAAAAGTTTTATTCATTTATTTTGTTATAAATTCTTCCCTTTTTTCCTTCAGGAGCAAAAAGCTCCAGTTTTTCTTGAACACAATACTGTGAAGTAAACTACGTGCAGAAAAAGCGATTGGACTTGAACTTGGGTCTCATTGATGCCTGTCTAAGACATTAACCAGTGTTACAAACTGTTGGAATTTTCTAATGATCACACCACTATTTGTTACAGTATTTCAGTGGCTTAATTTGGAGGAGCTCCAGGAAACATGCATGACCCATCTTTGAGATAAAAGATGCAACACTAAAAAAAAAGAAAAGGGTATAGGAAAGAATGAACAATGAAGTGAAATACTTCCCACATCCACCTTTCTGTAGAAAATGCTAAGTTTTGCCCTATGGGAATGAGGGAGGTTTTAATTGGGACCACAGCATGCAGAAGTTTAATCCTTCCTTGCCCTGATGAAAATAGCTTGCTTATTTATTTGTTTCTTTATTTATAAGACATATGATTGCTTATATGGTTGCCTATCTTTACAATAATCCTTACAACAAATTAAATGAAACAGCAACCTAAGAACACTTCATCCCCTTCCCCCTACAACACCATGATAACCCATACTCACTGGTTCATCTCCATCCTATCCTCCCCAGTGCTTGGGGAACAGCCAGGTCTTCACAGCCTTCCATATGGATAAAGTGATGAAAATGATCAGTTAGAATTGAGAGTCTCTAACACCAGTTGTCATGGAGAAGTGGCATTTTTTGCCAAGCGTGCTTGTTTGAGGCAATTTGTCTTCTTGTACATTCTGATAAAAAATTTCTTCCAACCATTTTATATTAAGCAAACAAAGATATGGTTGAGGGGGATGTAATTAAAATAACATCTAATATGACCTTGAGTAGCTGAATTCCTGTTCTGGAAGCAGGCAAGACAATTGGTCTATCCAGTAGCTTTGGAATGGTTCTATCTATGTTGGTCAGCTTGTTGAGCCTATTGGTTGTTCCATGTCACCTGGCACCTACAAGGCTGCCCTCTGATTATCTGTATAGAAGTAAGCAAACCACAAATCAAGGTCTTCCGAGTTCTGATTTTGAGTCCCTTGTTTGGTGCCCGAGATTGCAGCTGCAAGAGTGATTTCTCTAATGCCATAGTGAACTATTAGTTCAGGTCTCTTGGCAATAGCCATTTATTAGAATTATTGATCTACTGATTTATTTATTTATTTATTTATATTATTTATACGTCACATTTATATACCTGCCCATTACACACAAAGCGATTCTGGATGATGTGAATTAATGAGAAACAGAGCTTGTTTGAGATAATTTGTCTTCAAATGAACAATGAAGTATAAATAAGTCCACTTTCAATGTAATATTTGCTTAAAATCTCTCCCAGATCCAGTGTTCAGGGGCTTAATAAAAATTAAAAGCTATTACTTCTTGGATTTGTATGAGCTCATTGGTACCCTGAGCTGAAAATATCTAATTAATTTAATGTGACAGAAAATCTCTTAATGATATTTTGGCCAGTAGCTGATTGAGCAGCAGCTTTGTCAAATTCCCAAGCAGTCAAGAAATAATGTGCTTTTATGAAAGGGACACATACATCCCCAGGATGCCAAAATTCCTATACAGACTGTATGTATTGCTTTGAGTTGAGGGATTCAGCTGACATTTAAGAGATTTTGCATGGAAGGAAAGAGCTTTTCTGAAATGTTAATATTCTGAAGGGCAGCTCATCTCATCTAATTACGTATTTAGGATTCATATTATTTGCACTTTGTTTGGGATTACTATTGTTGAAATAGACACCTCTGAAAATTCAAAAACAATTCCACCTGAAGCAGTTCCTGTCTCGCCATTTTTTATTTTTTTTTTGCTCTGTAGAAATGCTTAGTTTTTAATTACATATTTATTGCCTTTGTTCAGAATGTTCATGGAACTTTCTAGTTCTGGTTCTGCTACTGTAAGCCCATTGCCATTTTTTAAAAATTTGTGGAAGGACATTAAAACATCATGTTGTATTTTCATTTAGAACTGTATGCACGCTAGATTTTGCATCCTGGTGCAATGAAGCCAACATTCTACAGACATGCCATTGATGTGTTCTTTCTCAATGGGCTTTTATCACAAATGCCAGGGTAACCTGTAACTCTTTGCCATAGTAGAACATTTAGATATAATACTCTCACAGTTCTCCATTTTCTCTTCCCCTTCTCCCCCCACCCCACACTTAAATCCTCTTCTTCCTCCTGCCATAGAATCTCCTAGGGTTCATAGTGGTATAGTAGGCCCACACAGAGTGCAGTAACTGACACAAATCAGCAGTGGGGACTTGTCTCACTGTGCAGTGAGGGCATGAGGCTTAACAGGGCTCTAGCAAGTCTGTGGTCTCCCCTTTACTGATGTAATTAGGTTACTGAAGTTTTCTGGAATGATATAGTAGGGCACCCCAACCTTTTGGGGCTCATATAGAGGAACTCAAGGTAAGTCACACAATGTCCCCCAAATGATTTACAGATTTCTTTTCATCTGTGACATGTCAAAATAGCTCTCGCTATTTCGCTATTTTGCGATGGGTGGTGAAATGGAGAAGGGTCTTGTCTCAAATGTATTTCCCACATAACCTCAGTTTAAATAAATATATGTTGTAGAAATCCATTGCTTGAAAGAATATGGATTTAAAAATTTGCATTTCAGAAAAAATATGCTTAAAAAGGTGTTCATGGGGATTCAAACAAATGCACACATTAGTATGAAAATAGGATGGGATAAATTTGAAACTGTGAACCCATATGAAACTAATTCACAGTGGAACGTGACCATTTTGACCATCCCAACCATTACTGCTATTGCTACCACAAAAGTAGTTAAGGAAATATGTTTTTTTTTTTTCAAAGCTTCCTGTAAAAGCTTCAGAGAATTACAAAGAGTTGCTGAAGTTCCTCTGTCTCATTCCTTTCCCTTCAAAAGCCACCACAGATTTTTATAAAAAGGAATAATTGTTTGGGTACTTTAAGTACACAGATATGAACCTAGAATTTCTTAAGAATTGGTATGATAGCTGCATTGCTCTGTTCTGAACATACGCTTTTATGTTTTGTAAGAATCAGGCCTTTAAAAAGTCTCTCTCTCTCGCTCTCTCTCTCTCTCTCTCACTCACTCTCTCACACATACAGAGTTTGGTAATTTAAAACTTTGCACAACTCCAATGAAGTTTGCATACTTAATAAAGGCATAAAAACAAATTTTCATCTAGAATAATAAATGGGATTGTATTACAGAAGACAGGAAAAGTGTTTCTCTGTATAAGCAGTTCTTATCAATTTGATATACTTTTTAAAAAATAATGGGAATTTTGTAAGTTAATCTTATGGTATTTTGGTAGTTTTTTTCATAAGATGAAATGTTGGTCTTTTCCTTTAAGATATTATTTATTTTCAAATATACAAAGAAAAGATGTGCAGATCAATCTAAATCTAATCTGTTTCAATTAAGTGGTTTTTTAAACACATTATTTTAGTATTTGTGTTGTGTATTGTTTTAAAAAACAGGAAAATTGCCATACGTTATACTTTGTAACATTAGGGACATGGGATAAATTCTGTACTATGGTACAGACTATAGTAAGCCTAGATTTGCTGACAAGTCTGTGAATAACCCACCTATGTGAAACTGAAATAAACATTTTGAAAATGGTTGAAAACTATCTTGGCTGCACTGATGCTCATCATTCACACCAGGTATCAAACAATCATTGCTAGAGCAAGAGGAGAATGCATTTCAAGAAATTTTAGCCAAAAAGCAAACAAAAGGAAATCTGGAGAACAAGAGAAAAATGAATCTGGGACATGATTGGGGTTTCTCTGAGCCTCTAATTATGGTTGCATTTTCATGGAAGGGAGGAAAGGTGGTAGGTTTTGAGAAGGTAAGGTGTGGCATTATGAGATTCTACTCTGATTCAGATGGCATATGAGCTAAAGGTTCTGCAGAACTGGCATTTGGTTCTCCTGCTGTGCTATAGATGGGTGTTGCAATCAAGCTTCCCTGGAGAGGAATTTGCAGTCACAGCCAGAAAACAGCAGACAGAAGCATACATTCAAGGTCACTTAACACATGGTATTTACACACTTTGTCTCCCCACTCCCTTTAACCATGCTGCTACGTTCAGATGCAGTCTGTCAGATATATTAACTTGTCCGGTATTGTACGTCTGTGTGTCCATGCTTTGTATGAGTTTGTTTTACAAAAAGCATAGCACACTTCAGAGACTCTTACCAGAAAGGAATGATGGCGGTGTCAGTTCAGTGCAGATTTCTATATATTTACCCAAGTCATACTTCCTTGCATGCTAGAAAAATAGGTTGGGTAACAACATCTGACTGTTTCAAAGCATAAGATTTGCAATTTAAACAAATCCACATAAAAAGGAAAAGCATGTATCAACATATTATGGAAAATATGGACAGAAATATTTGGGAAATCATTTTTAAAATGGTGCATAGTGTGAAAAGTGCAAAAATATCTATATTCAGATAAATATACATATACTCTGTGTGTGTGTGTGTGTGTGTGTGTATGAATTTTGAAGATTTTTTAAAAAATAAATTTGCAAAAATGATGGAAATCAAGCTAAAATAAAATTAGCTCCATTGTTGTTGTTGTTATTTAAATTTACATACTGCCTAACTCCCAACAACTTGATTTTGGCAAAATGGCAAAATGAGAAATAGAGCAAAACAATTTCTTTTTATGGTGCTGTCCTGTGGAAAATCCCCACTTTGTTGGAACCAGTAGTTCTGTTATAGTTCTTCCTGTTGCAAATGACAACTTTAGGGAAGCAATTTTTTTATTATGACCACAACGTATATGGCTCCTTTGCTATGTTCCCAGAGGAACCCAGAGATAGTAAGTGCAATTACAAAGCATTGGTTGCTCCTCAGAAGGACAAACTATTCTGATATCTTCTATTTCACTTGGGATAGCTTGGTTATCTGTATCAGATGGCAAGGAACGTTCTAAGTAATTCAAAAGCATCTGGGTATGTGTTGGAATCAGGGATTGCTGCTTAGATTCTTATTTGCTACCAGGTCTCCTTGGTAAAGCCTGACACATATGGGAACAATAGCCCTTGACTGACATCTTCATTTATTTAGGAGCATAAGCACAAGAAAGGATAGCTGTAGAAAAGCATAAAATATCTGGAAATTTACCCTCTGCTGGGCTTGTGTCCTCAAAGCCTCTGATATTGATTGAATTTTTGTAGTAGCACAGAAGGTTAAGTTGCTCAGTCTTTTCTTAGGAAGGAGATGTCAGTTTGGCTAAGATGTAGTGCTTAAATCAGTCCAATTTCTCAAAAGTTTTCTTCACCTTAAAATGAAGCTTCTGTTTTTCTAACAGCCTTGTTGGAATTTCTTTATAATTGTATTTAGAGGTATTTTGAGTTTTCTTATCAGTATGAAGTAGCTGATCTTGATGCTATCCATTATACAAGTCTTTGGTGTTCTGCATTTTTCCTGGATGTCCTGTTTCACAACCTGGACAAGCAGGACAAACTCTAAGAAAAACAACAATTGAGTCCCTGTGGGAGGAATTTGTCAGTTGTCACTTTCTCTTTCAGTGAGGCATTATGAATCAGGAAGTCTGAGAAGGCAGTGTGAACTGAAAATGAAATGTGTGTGGTGTATGGGAGAAGTTAATTTCACATTGATTCGAACTAACCAGCTGATTCTTGACCACAAGCTGCTTCTGAGCTTTTCACTATTGTTCTGAGCAGTCAGCAAAAGAAACTTCTGGGCACATTTCTCCATTTTGCTTGAAAATATCTTGGTAAAAAATCTGCAACTCTCTCTTACAGTTACTGAAGCCCTCTTAAGAAATCTTTATTGTTGGAACACATTTTCTGGTTGGCTTCTTGTATTATATATTTTTGTGACCTCTGATTTGAGCATTGCACTTGCTTCTAGTAGATTCTGCTAGTGATAAGTTGCTAAGCAACTAGGCTCATATGATCTATTGTCATTTCAATAAATGACCCAAACAGATAAAAGGAAGTTTTGAAATCTAATGGTTTGGAAAAGAAAAGGGGGAAAAAGCCAATAAACTGCCCTAATACAAGCTGCTCAATAATGCATTTTATCTGAAACTAATTTCTGGCAATGAAGAGAACTGTCTTGAAGGAGTACTTTGTATAATTTAATATAACAGGAAGGATGCAAACCTTGTCCAAATGAGTCAGCCCCTGACTCTCTTCAAAATCAACTTAATTTGCAATTGGTTCCAATCTGTAGGCAATGGAGCTCTTTACTGGAGCATTTTTTATTTTGTAATTAGTCAGGCAATTTGAACTGCCCAAAAGGAAGCCCCAGTTTGGTCAGTAAAAGTGTTGAACTGATGTAATAATTTCCTCCTTTGCAAACTCAGCAAAGAATGGAAGTATTGTTTTCTGAGATTTGTTTTTGCAGGTCTGGAACTTGTTCTGTATTATCGCAAGCATATTTCAGCAAGTTTGAATAATTCCATGAAAACCACAAGTATATTTTACCTGTTCATTTGAACAATTAAGAATCTATTCCATTGATTTATTAACTTGCAGATTATGCATTTATTGTAATGAATAAGAGTTTCCAGAAAACTGTCAAAGTAGCGAATGTAGTCAAGAAACAAGAGTCTTGAAAGAAGCTCAAGGTAGAGACTGGAGAATTCTCCTGCCATAGCTTATAGGCACTCTACCACCTTCCTCTTGGTCTGTAATTTACAGTGTGAATGGGACTGTACGTTTCCTAAATTACAGACCAGTGGGACATCAAGTAATTTGAATATAGGAAGTCCCAGTTGTTCCTGTTTATGGCCAGTCATTGAAGAGATGGACTAACATTTTACATTCCTAACACAGATGCAAGCTTCCAGTGTCCCTAACTCACTGGCTACACTAATTCTGTATTATTTACTGTGACAGGTCATCATTTTGGCAAGCGTTCAATGATCTGATAATCATTCACAAGAAAGCCATTATACTGAGAATGTTGGTAATTATTTACTATGCCTTTGAGCATTCTCCTTTTCAGGACTCCATTTTATCAGATAGGGTTTAAGCTTAGAAGTGCTGACATATACTGTTGCCATCAGAACATTTATAAAGGGTTTTTTTGTTTTTGTTTTTTTGCTTCTCACTATGATCTCTTCATAAGATGTCCCAGAATCTGTCCTGATAAATGCTTCTAATTCTATGTTTTATGCACAGATGTATGAATTACAGATCTTATGCTGGGAGAATCACAAAGCTATGGTTAGATCCAAGTATTTTGTATTAATTTCAGAATAGAGTCAAGTACTGAGAAAGATCTGAGACCAACCAAATGCTTATACTTCATTTCTCAGAAATGAATGGGAAGCTGGTGATATATTGTCTCTAAGGTCGGGTGATATATTATGGGCTGTAAAGTGATGCTAGATAACAGTCTGCCCACTGCCTTTTGCATTAACTGAAGTTTCTGAACATTTTTCAACAATAGAAAGTGTTAATAGTCATTTAAGCATGAATTGACCAAGTTAGGTATGTCTTTCCCAGGAAAAAGCACAGATGGGGTGACAAAGACAGATGGGCAAAAATTCCTGGTCATAATAGTCACCTTGCGCTCCAGATAAATATTGAATGTAAGGGTGTTGCCAAATTGCACTTCTGCACTTCTAGTGAGTGGGGAATTTTGAGATTTGATTATCTGTTTTAGGATGGATTATTTGAATTATTTTGTTAATTATTTTGTTCATGTCCATCCCTTGCTGCATTCCAACAATGGTTCAGTACTCCTTGCCATCAGTTGATAGAGAGAGATAAAGTTGGATATCATCAGCCCCATGATGAGACCTAATTTCAAAACTCCAAATAAACTTTCTTGGCATCTTTATGTAGATGGGAAGAGTATAAAGAGAATTATGGAACCCTATAAGACTGTATAAGTCAGAGGATACAGTCTGAGGCTGCAAGACTGCATGCAGCCCCCTGAAAGGCTTGAGTGTGCCCCCATGAACATTAGCATGACATTAACAAATGGGATCTTTAATATGATAGAAGGGGAAAGCTATTAATTGTATAACTGAAAAAAGTTAACTGTATTTAAGTTTAGTAAGGATATACATAAAGAAATCATATGTAGTCTCTATCATGATTCCACTGACTTTTTTTTTTTTTTGGTGGGCAACCTGTGTTCTGGGAAACGTTTCATGCTCCTGCTATAATCTAGTTGCTGTGGCAGCAAGAATAAATATCCACTGCTACCTTCTGGAAAATGTTCAACTAAAATAGGACATGAACGCTGCAGAATAGTTCCTTTATAGAAACCAGGAGACTGTGAGTTCTAGTCTCACCTTAAGCATGAAAGCTGGCTGGGTGGCTTTGGGCCAGTCACTCTCTTTCAGCCCAACTCACCTCACAGGGTTGTTGTGGGGAAAATAGGAGGAGGAAGAAGTATTAGGTATGTTCTCCACCTTATTTCTAAAAATAACGAAGTTGGGATAAAAAAAATCTAAAAAAAAAAAATCTTTAGTGTCCTTTCAGCAAGATTCCAGAAGGATATAATGCTAATAATATCCTTTGCCAATCAAAACCTTTGCCAATCTCTTTGTGTAATGTCCATCATCTTTAATTTTGCATCAACTGCTAACAATTCTTCCTGTCCCAAACACACACATATATACACACAGTGTGATGTGTGTTTTGGTATGTGTATGTGTATTAATATGAGCCAACTGAGGTTAATACTTCATGCATATGAGGCATATTCCAGTTTGTGAAAGTGCAAATGCATAATTCCTTAATTTGCTTGAGAATTGGATTTGTTCTTGCTACTATGAATGAATATAGTTATTCCCCTGGAATATATAAAGTTTCAAGCAACTTTGATAATGAAACCATCCATCCTACAGCTTTTGCTAAACTACTGAAAACTGAAAAAGTGTATCTGGCAGTGTATAATGAGTATCGATTGGCTTCAATCAAAAGGGACTGACATTCAAGAAGCAATGGCCCAAATCCATAGAAAATTCTATTTAAGTTACACTAACTTGTCCAATTGATTTAAAATTAATAAAGTTTGTTCAGTTGACAAAATTATATCAGTAATGATAGTCCTGTGACTCACAGGGTTGAACTTCAATCCTATAGCTCAGATGTTTTGGAATAGCTCCTACGCTCCCTCGCCACTGACTATGCTGACTTTTGCTGATGGGAACCAAAGTTGAAAATAGGAAGAACAACAGATTTTTGATATTAGATAACTGTATAAAGCATGAGTGGGCAACCTGTGACCCATCAGCTGCATGCACTTAAGCTCCATTTTGAGGCCCCAACCCCCTGCAGCATGCAAGGCAACCAGCATGGTATATTGGTTAAGAAGGAGACCCAGGTTCAAGTCTCCACTCATACACACCTTATCGGATGTCTTTGGGCTAATCACTTCCTCTCAGACCAACCTACCTTATAGGTTTGTTATATTGGAGATAAAATTACAGGAAGATCCTCAGGTTTGCTGCCTTGATCTCTCTAAGAAAAAAAAGAGATATATATGAATGCAATAAATTCGTAATAAGATTTTTTCCTAGGTTTTGGGAAAATAAGTGCTAAAATTGATACATTAAGCATCTAATAGATTCAACACACTTATTTTGCTTCTTCTTCTTTTTTTTGGTTTGTTTAAGAAAAACCTATAAATCTAAAACTTATCAGCTTTACTGGTTCAATAATCTTACCACATCTGTTGCATGCATTTCCCCCCCTTAAATTGTCGTCTCGGGCTATTAAAAAAAAAAAATCACCCAACCTAGTACTAAGGACACTATCCTAGATCTGAATCGATCTGATTTTTCAAATTATTTCACTGCTAAAGAATAGTTTCACACTTATTCTCTTCTGTTTATATTAATAAGGGCAGAAGCAACATTTAATTTTTATCATTATTGCTAGTGGCTGCAATATGACTTCAATTTTATATAGATTCTTATTATAAATTAACAGTTGTGAAGTCTGTATGGTGCTGTTCATCACTGAGGAAGAAAGATAGATATAGGCTTTCCTTGTAATGTGGTTAATAATTGGGCTATTGCATATTTCAGCATGAATATGAAATACAGGCAGTTTAAATACTCTGCATGACTGTGTTAAAAGTAAAAATTCTAAACCAGATTAAAGAGAAGTATAATTATGCATATTCTTTTTCAATGTTTAATCCAGCAGTATTGGCAGCTACTTGCTTAGAGAATGTTTGATTCATATAAGCTTGCAGAAATTGTCCATTTGTTATTTTCAGGGATGAGATCAGCCTCATAAATCTTTGCATTTCTTTTAGAAATAAATGAGAAAAGGTGTTCTCAAAAGTTAAATTTAGTTGAAGAGTCAAGGGCAGGAATATGGTTTAGAGCAGCACCCTTGAGAATTTTGGATCTCTGCCACTTCTGTCCTAGATTTTCTGTTCTTTTCATATTTCCCATGTTTGTTTCCCACCTTACACTTCCTTATAGGCCTTGCCCCTTACCAAATATAACCCTCTTCCATTGATTTCCTCCTTTCTATCTTATCTCTTTTCTCCTTTATTCTTGACTTTTCTCCTTTCACTTGTACATCCTCATGCCTTTTGAATGGCCCAGCATCTCAGGGCTGTCAAATGTTAATTGACTTCTTTATTTGGATGGCAACTTAATTTAACAAATAGGCAAATATGAAGGAGCCATTAATCAACTCTAACCTTGGAACTCTTGACAAAATAATAATGAACGGAGTGCTTTGCTAAGTGAAGAAACTATACTAGGTGCCTGAATATTTTAGGAGTTAAAAAACAGGAAGTTGCCCAGAATTAGTGGGCTAGTGGTTAATAATTGGGCTATTGCATATTTCAGCATGAATATGAAATACAGGCAGTTTAAATACTCTGCATGACTGTGTTAAAAGTAAAAATTCAACTTGCTAAGTATTGTCAACTCTGACAGGCAGGATGTCAAACATGAGTATTTTCAGTCTATTTTTGGATACCAGAGATTGGACCTGGGACTTTCCCCATGAAAAAAATACGTACTCCATTGCTGAGCTGTGGTTCACAGTGGTAAAAAGAGACTAGAAAGAAAATGAGACCAAGTATGTCATCATTCATAGCCAAGATTTGTGTCTTATTTTAAGTATCTAGATTCTTGTCAGCAGTGACATATCAGGGAAACAGATGGTGGGAAGGACATCTCTAAAGGTCAACAATGTGATGATTTTTTAAAAAATAAAATAATGTCATAGTGATTGGCCCCAGTCTCTGTTTCAGGAATGTTTCTTCACCATTCTTTGAAAAAGCTGTTGATGCCAGTATCGGTTTCTAGCATTTACATTTGCTTGAAATGGGTGTTTACTCCAGACTTATAAAGGGCATTAATGTTTCTACAGCAAGGGGCAATACATTTTAATTACTTTTGTTCCAATCCTGTTATTGCAATAGCTGTAAGGGTATGTTCTTTGTTGCTTATGATGAGTATGAAAACGTTTTTAACATGAGGCCTAGCATGAGAGGGCTAAAAGGTATTACATCTAAGAATGGCTTAGGTTTGAAAAGCCTGAGGAATTGGATAAGTTGATTTATCTATTGTTGTTAGCACATCATATCACACACATCATGTAATACAATCTCTGATTACAGTATACACATTTACTATTAGGTTTTAAGTTCTTTGAAAAAAGGTCTGTGGTTGAAAATTGGCCTAATCAGGGCTGGAGGGCCTCAGACATAGAGGCACACGAATTCATATCTTCTCCTTTCCTCCTTCATGTCTATCTCTCATTAAGGAACAGCAGACAGCAACAATTTCTGTTTGGTGGTGGACTCTTTCCTTGGTTGTCCCTCTTGCCCAAATTAGGGAAAGTCTGCTCTAAGAGTTGCAGAGTGTATAATAATACCTGAGCTTTCATTTTTATAAATAAAAAAATGGATAAGGTTAAGAAGAATGTGTTTTATTATTGACTGTCTTCTTTTTCACTTTGACCACATCCATTTTTGCCCCTCTGAGATGCAGCTTCTATTACATTCCACAAGGCTGACATGTTGCCCTTGATTCAAAAGGATTTACGCACTCATATTTTAAATGAATAAATAAAAATTCAAGTCACAGTTCTAAGAACAAAAATACAATAAATTAAAAGCTGGGACATTTAAAAGTAGAGTTAAAAATCTGCAAAATAAACATTCCACCAATAGATTTGGAAAGATAAAAAGATAATTGATTGGCTGTGGCTAATCAATGCAAATAGACACAAGGAAAAGCTCTCTGGGAAATTTTTCAAGCTGGTCTTCTCTCTGATTGCCACTTGCTGCACCTCAGATGGTGGACAATCCAAGGATGTTCTCTGTTGAAGATCTTAATATACAAAATGGGGGTGGGTGGGTTGGTTTTTTTTCTTTTTTTTTTTGGTGTCTCCAAGGATAATTCCATGCAGTTTTCTTGGGAACATTTTCAGAAGTGGCTTGCCATTGCCTTCTTACTAGAGCTGTGAGAGAGTAACTGACTCAGTCACCCAGCTGACTTCATGCCTAAGGCATGACTAGAACTCACAATGTCCTGGTTTCTAACCCAGTGCCTTTAACTACCACATCAAACTGGCTCTCATACTGGTAATTACATACAGAAAAAAGTATATAGGGTATACACACTCTCTCATACATGAACACACACACAGGTAGTTATGCACCTACTACCCTTCTCCACTCTGGGAGAGACGCATACACACACACAGAGAGACATATAGATGTATGCAAATATGTACATACAAAAAATTAGTCTGTTATATATGAATTGATCTAATAGCCCTTTGAAGGGCAATATCTTTTGGGGAGCTAGACATCTGTTTTTACTGAGTTCAGCTGAAGGCTAGGTCAGGTAGATTGCATGTAGTTTGTACCGGCAATGTCTCTTCATTTATCATCCTGTGGCATTCTTTTAAAGCAAGGTTTTCTTTTCTTTTCTTTTCTTTTCTTTTCTTTTCTTTTCTTTTCTTTTCTTTTCTTTTCTTTCTGCCAGAGATCTTAAAAAGTGTTTCTAAAATCCAGAAAATGGCCCCTCAGAGACAGCCTTTCAAACTTACTGTGCAAATTCCTCCAATTCAATTAAACAATCTGAATTGATGGCACATAAATTGTTAATATATTGCGATGTATGTAAGGAAAAAAATACTTATCACATTTTTCCAGCTCACTAGCTCAGTTTCTACAGTTTGCAATCCTAGCTTGCAATTTTTTTTCCATTACCTTTTATTATTATGAGAGAAATAAAATCCCATTAAGGGTGGATTTATGATGACAAGATAAGTACAGTGTAGGAACAGAGAGGGTGTGAGTTTAATGACACACAAATAAAGTTTAATGAAATATTTTGAAATGAAAATAATATTGAAACTGAATAAATCTCTGCAATAAGTATGCAGTATAATTATTGGAAAAGATTTATAAAAAGGGGGCATATCAAAAATAGGAAATTGGATGAGAAACAGGTAGAATCACAAAACTTTGATGGTTATTATTTTATAAGAAAGTACTTGTCAGGAGGTTACTGATGGCCTAAAAATGAGTTCTTTAACTTCTAATCATAAATTAAACAGAAATGGATTTAAAGAGTTTTTCACCTGTTTCAAGCATTAAAGAAGTATGTAGTCTCTACATACAAGGAGAGTGAGATAAAATATGCTAGCAATTCCCCCTGCCTATTATTATTACATGTGTAGAACTAAAGTCAACTAGCTGCAGATAAGATCTTCCTCTTCTTCATCGACTTTTGCATGTGACTTAGATCCTAGGGAAAGCCATACTCATAGTCATACTGTTGCCCTGTGCATTGGGACTGCGCATCACTTCAAAGGCAGAAAGGAGCTTTGGAGTGCATGTGGACATGTACGTGGCACTGGCCTGGAACTTAAGAAGGTGACACCAAATGCGTCTTTTTCCAGGACTGTATGGCTGCCTTTGTGAAAAAAGATGGAGCTGTTTAAGGATCTACAAAGGGGTGCTATGCAATGCAAGTGTCCCCATGTGCCCCAAAGCATCTTTTTACTTTAGAATCCAAAGCACCACGTGGCTCTACTATACCTAATAAATGCATAAAGCATGTATGTATGCATATGTGCTGGAGACAGAGAAAACAATCACTGTATGACATTGCATGAGTGAAAAGAGCTGATTATGATGAATGGTAAAGAATAAATATTGATCTAGCAACCTCCATCCTCTGAAGATACATGACCCGGCTATCTAGCTGTCTTGATGAAGCTAACAAGTCTGGTCTGGAACCACTATATATACTCTGCTTAAGTTGATTTATTAAAAGATAATGGTGACTAATGAGCTCTTTAAATGTCAGCCCTTCACAGTAGGCCAGGTCAAGAAACAGGCAGCAGAAAGATTCCAGAAATGCTACTTTATTTTTGTATGGTATAATAACAGAGGCTTGAAAGGCTGCCAGAATTTCTCTCTGCCTCTTCTTACACAAACAGACGTAAGGCAGGGTTATTCTGAATTTCTTTCTTACACCTTCTCCTTTCCCAGGATGGAGTTGTCTCTTATTTTGCCAAGGTTATCTATGCATTCTCTACATGAAATAATATAATATATTGGTAGCAATGTCTTAAAGTTGGCCTGATCTGGTATTGGGATTAGCATCTTTGGGCACCTGCTCAAGAGCAGATATAATAGGGATTCACTGTTATGTGTCAGAGCATCATGGACCTATTTTTTTTCCCTTCTCCTTGCTTTGGTTGTCTGCCTACCTTCCTCTCTAAATAATAAGACAGCAAGGAAATGGAACAACACCTGTCATTTACCTTCCCTCTCCTCCTGGGCAGTGATCCAGAGGAAGAAAACAAGCAATTAGTGGTATGCTGCCCCAAAATTGAGCTGACCCTGAAGATAACAAAATGCTCTTTTGGAGGTTATGATGTAATGCGTCCATTAAAAATGTGGATCCACAATATGAAATCTTCCTAAGATCTGATCAATGAAAGAAAAGGAGGTGGTGGAAAAAAAAAACTATGAGGAAAAGAGAAGGGGAATGGATATGTGAGTATTGGAGAGAATTGGTTAGATAGAAGTAAGAAAATCATTATTTCATTCATGAAAAATGAATAGGTAACAGGCTGACTCAGCATTGAGATGAATGGCAGCAAAGGTCAATAAGGAAGTTAATAAACATGCAATTGACAGAATCTCTAGTGGAAGATGTAATTACAGACTGAGAATAGAAGTTGACACAGAAGCTGAAAGACAAGTGGAAATAGCTCTTGAAAAACACAACAGAGGAAGAATGACAATTGCAATGGAATAAATACTGAAGTAAACAACTGGAATGAATGTTTGACTCCTTAATAAAAGGATGGCTTTATTTACATAGATTTATATCCTGTATGGTGCACACCTTCTTGCAAAAGAACAACTGCTCTGGGCAGTTTACAAAAAATTAAAAATAAAATGTATATGACTCAGTAATTTTGTAATGAACAGCAGCTGATGAAAACAGCAGCTGTATATGAAAACATTGAAGCTGCATGTGGACCATAAACAATCCTAACAGCCAAAGGAGAACTTTGGAGAAAGATATGAAGTTAGTTTTCTGTAAGGAGGAGGGGAAAAGTTATTCTTTTCCAAGAAGGTGTGCACCATACTATGGATTCTCTGGCTACCAAGCCCTAAATATCAAAACAAATAAAAAGGATGCTAAAAGAATTCCTAAATTACTTTGCTTTATGAAGCTCATGTACCTGCTAAAATCTATCAGTATAATATCTTGTTTTTCTCATGATCATAGTATATTCTGCTGCAAACATGTAATTCAGGAATCTCCCTGAGAAAATCCTTCTCCTGGCAGTACCATTTCTCAGAGATGGCTGACACAAGCATCAAAATTCTTCATGCCAGGTTCCAGATCAGGGATTCCCAACTTTTTGGGCTGGTGGCCAAAGAGAATTTTGAGAGCACATCATACCAAATGGCTCCATAGAGAGGGATTTGCCAATTTTGAAAATGATTCTCAAGGGTTGGCCAAAACCAATTTTCCAGAAAGCAAATGAGTGAAGTTGCTCCCAACTATTCTTTAGTCCTCTAGAATGCTCCTTATTACTCCAGGCTGCTATTGCTTCCCCCTTCTTCCCCCTTGGGGGCTTGATATAGAGGGAAGCAGAGATTCCAAAAGAATGTGAAAGAATATGAAAACAGATAAAAGAGACAGTAAACAAAATCTCAGCCATGGAATTGAAGCCTATGGAAGAGACTCCAATAACCCCACCTTGATTCTGCATGATACAAGACAGGACAGAGGAAACTCTAGCAGGCTTTCAAGATTCTGTTATTATATCCTGCAACAATAGAATTCGCATAGTTCTTGTGGTGTCTGATTCCTGACCTGGCCTATCTTGAAGGGCAGACACCTAAGCACACTTCCAAATAAGTGCACTCACTGTTCACAATTTGTATTTTCTAAGTAATTTTCCATTTCTTTAATTAAATTAATCCTAAAAAAAGTTAGATGGGCAGGGAGCCCCATAAGGGAGCTTTTGTGGGAACTTGGTACCCATGTACAACAAGTTGGAGACTCCAGTTCTGTTTTAATGTACATCCTGCCTTTTTTGCTTAACCCACTTCAGCTCCATTCAAACACTCATTGTTTCAGGCCACCTTTGAGCTTGCTGCACAAGACTGAAGGTGGCCTTTTGCTCAGAAGGAAAAGTTGCCCACTCCTCTTTTAAGTTGCATGTTGGAAAGGATCACTTGAAATGTGTGAGTAGGATAAGAATAACATTAATTTTGATTTAGTTAAAATATAATTAAACTTTAATAAAATTCCATTATTACGATTATTCTCCATGTATTCAATAATTTTTCTTTAGTACTGCATTAAAAATTACAATTAAACTGCACCTTTCTGAAGGCTTTGAGGGAATGTCATGTCCTTGAACAGGTTTACTTGTGCGTAAGATTTGCATTAATAGGGTTAAATGGCAACTTAGTTGCTTGTTAACTCAAAACAGTAAATATCTTATTTGGTGTTAGTGTTTCTGAATTCCCTCACGGACATGTCAACTTCACTATTCTCCACCACTTTAGGATCTGCCCTGGATCTGATTGAACTGTTGTTTTCAGGAGCTGAATCAATTTATTTTGGGTTCTGCTCTGGCTTATTTGAAATGTTGGCAAAGTTCATATTTTCTTTTGAATCACAGTGGCTGTATGGACCATATAGCTGAGGGCCCATTTTTTCCACAGATAGGACCACCAGCACAATCAGGCTCAAGATAGGAATTATTCTCCCCTGCCCACATCAGCTGAAAGAGACAGCAGTGCATCCTGCCCCGGAGCCTATCTTTTCCTGTATGCTTGTTTAGTATTTATCTCCCCTTCCCCTAACTTAGCTGCTGCAGAGAAATGTAACTATGGTCACAGCTACTGGTGCTCATAGGCTAGCATTTCACCTTCATAACTCATAAGGATTTTTAAATGCCACAGAAGGCAAGATGGCAAGCATACCTTTGGAGGATTTCACATCTTTCAATTACATTTTGCTCCTTTGTTTGGCAATTAACCTTCCCTCATTTAGCTTCTCATATATTTTTGCAGACCATCAATAAATTCATGCAACTCATGTAGTAAAAAATATAGAGGAGGTGAGGGGAGTTTTGGTACTCCAAGACTGGTGGGAACTGATAAGTCACAAAGAGAATGATACTCTTTGCAATCTTCTATACTGATCAACTAGAGGGAAAGAGAGTGTGAACACTAATTGATTAATTGTGTTCTGTCTTTCAGAATCAGCAGTAAATGTGAAGATGTTTTTGGTTCAGATTCAAACTGCTTTGTATGGAACTGGGAGGTAGAAATGTAGATTGTGTGAAAGTGCTCTATGCTTATTGTAAAATGATCTAAGAGGGGGCTGCATATATAGGATGGCTGTCCAAGATTTTTTGAAAATCAGTTTTCAAGCTTTTTATTTTTGTAGGACTGTTACTTTTACAGTATCTATCCTGCTGCCACATTAATGCAGTCATGGCAGATTCATAGATGTCAGAATACTCAGCAAATCTCCTTCCTAATTCTGAGATATACCTTGTGGCACACATTTTCAATTTGTGCTGCTAAGAATGAGTGTCCCCTGCAACCATCTTTAAATCTGCAAATGTGTCTTGTTCTTATCTATTAAAAAGGGGGAGAGAGAGAGAGATGGGGGAACTTCTGATTTAAATGAGCTCTTCAAAGAAATATCTTAGGTAAACCTCATTGCTCAGATTAAGAATATACTTCCCACTCCTCCTTCTATTGTTTTAATTCTCCTTGCTGGAGAATAAATGATTTACCTTCATTGGCCTGAATTTCACTGAACTGCTAGTTTACAAGAGATGGTATTAGGAAGGATAATATAAATCCCAGCAGTCAGGGAGCCTGACAAGGACCCCAGCCACTGTAAAATCTAGCACATTTTTCAGTGTCTGTATCTATATATTTTTTTGTTACAATGAACTTAACAGGTATGCCCGATACAGTAGCTTCATATATATGTATTTTGCTCAGAATATACACATACACTGTATGCAGTCACTTTAGACAGATGTATACATATCCAATTCTGAAATATAAAAAACTGACCCATAGATATTTAGCATTCATTTTTAGCACAAATATTCATTCTTCAATTGGCTGAATCTTTTACAGTTTGAAAACCAATTATATTGATTTCAATATTTGTTGATATTTAGCAGTATTAAAGCTCAAATGTTAGGGTTTAATATCTTATTAAATTGTATTTTATAACTGTTAATAAGCTTTGCATTTACATTGCAGACCTATATCCATTTATTTAGGAGTAAGCATTATGAGACTCAGTGGGACTTCTTTTGAAGTAAATACTCACTGGATTGTGCTGTTAGTATCTTATAGAACACAGAGAGTAACATTTCTCATGTGACAAACTTGACATTGAGAAATGGCAGCTGATGATATTTCCCATTTGACAAAAACAAAACTCATGCTGGTTTTGCCCTCAAGCCCCGGGCCCTGATAGTAGGGGCAAGCCCATTTCTTGTTCCTGGTTATACTGAATGTGGGATGTCTTGAATGTTCTCAGTTGCTATTAATGTTACTTACGTTGTTTTTAATTCTGGTTGTTTCTTACTCTGTTGTTATTGTGTTTTAACTGATAGCTGCCCAGAGTCATGCATATGAGATGGGAGGCCATATACATGTATTAAATAAATAAATAAAGCTAAATTTAGTTATATTTCCTTTTCTTATTTCATGCCTTCAGAACTTTTGGCTTACTATTCTTACTATTCTTTTCTGCGCTTTGCATATTCTTGCTTACTTTGAGAGGGAATAGCGTGAAGGATAGGCTCTAAGTTAAGAAATAAACATTTAAATTAAACAATTGAAAATTATTGAATCTTTTTTTTTTATTGATCACTACCTCAATATGATTGACTTTTGGAGTCAGATGAGGCATGTGGAAGTGGTGACATGCTGCACCACTGTGAGTTTGGGGTCTGCCCTCAAAGCCCCTCAAAGGTGCTACCAAACTGTAAACTTTCAGGTTAGAGAAGGGAAAATTATTGAATATGAGAAATAACTACAAACTCAGTTGTTCTTCTAGTTGCCCAATTCTTTATCCTGATCCTACCCCTATACTTAAGGTGAAGTATGACCTTTAGACCTGATAAAGTTGCACCCATTTATTCAGGGCTGGGTACTCTGCATTCTGCATATGTCCTCTGAGCCACCACATCATGTATAATTTGATGGCACACTGCCAAATAAGTAATGGTACAATTTTCCACCAGTTTTTAGAAAGAAATTAAGCAAAATAGAGGCCATTAGGACTTTGATTTGCTTAATGTTAAATACTTTCCAATACCAACAGTATAAAAAAGGGCCAGCATTTCTAATTCGGCACCTCCAGTGATAATTCAACATCACTGCTATGATTCCTGAAATTCTTGGCCAGTGGGGGGAAAACCAAAGAACTGCTGCAGCCATAGAGAGGTTGCCTCGCATGTGGTAAATGGAAGAGACGTGGCTGACCACCCTCACCATGAAAGCCCTTTTGTGATTTTAAGAGGGTCAGTAACAGAGTTATCGCTGTGCTGTAGTCACAATGCTTGCTTATAAAATTTTCATTGGAACTTGCTCTTTGATTTTGTTTCAAGAAAAGCCCAACTGCTGTGCTTATGTTGTTGGCTGTAGTTTTACCTTTTTATTTTTCCTTATAGGAAACACTGAGTAAAAAAAAGAAAAAAGTTATAGTCACATCAAGATACGTTTTAACTCAGTGCAAAATCTGCTTGGTTTACTGAACTTTAAGAATGCTGGAAGTCCTTCTTAACATTTGGGTGTTCCCTTAATTTATAGGTCTACATTTGAGTTTATGAGAAAAGCAATTGGAACCAAAGGTTCCAAATTTCCCTGCATTTTATGCAGAAGGTCCTGGATCACTTCCTGGCTTTTCCTGTTAAAACTACTGTGTGACTGGTAATGAGAAAGACCTGGAATTAAGACCTGAAAAGTTACTGGTTGCTAACACATTGATGATTTCTGTCCAGCTTCTGAGGTTTTGACCTTGGTTTTGCAGATGGTGCTGGTATTTTTGTAATCAAATGTTCCCCTCTCAAATTAACATATCTACCTTTGATTTTGTTTGACATTTGAGGATACTTTGTTGTGTGAAGCAATATTTCTCCTTCAACCCCCATTATCACTCTAAGGTTTGCTATCAAGCCTTCTCATTTTGAATTATATATGTATATTGGAAATCTAGAATAACCTTGCCTTGTGCTTCCTCAAAAGTTTCCTGGTTTTTTGGAAGGGGAAATACTCAACCAAAATGCTTTGCCCTCAAACCTTTCACCCCATCTATCAGCATTGCTAAATGTAGGTGGTGTACTAATGCTAGCTTGGCAGGCAGCTCAGGTACAAAAGTGCTTTTTTGCCACAGCTGGCTGCTCATTTCCTAATACAGTGAAATGTTTCCTCTTGAGCCTATAGGCTTGTCATCAGCCAAAGTTCTTCAGCTAGAATAAATGCAGATTGATTTTTGCTTGGGTATAGTTGCTTCAACTCTAAAGCTGACAACAAAACCCTTCTGTAATCCATCTGCTCAGCTGAGTGCAACTCTTTTTGTTCTATCCAGCTTGCCTATCCTAACTGAATGCAATAGTTGCACTAAAAAACAAACAAACAGTATTTGTCAGATTAGAATGCCCAGCAAGCTACTGTCTAACAAAAGATGAGTAGACTTTGGTCTACTTGCAAAATCTACTTTGTTTTTCACTTGGATGAATGCCAAGGCCCACCTTTGGGAGCAGCCTCCCCAAAATCTGGCATCTTCCAGATGTATTGGGATTGCAACTTCCACAATTTCTAGCAAGCATGGTCAGTTCTGGGAGTTGCAGTCCCCATACATCTGGAAAGTGTCAAAGTGAGAAAAGCTGATATGAAGCCAAGTACAAAACAGAGGCTCAGGAGAGCAGATAGAAAATTGGGGAATAAAATGTTTGCTACACCTGAAGATTATTTTTCAATATTAAAATTGGAACTTGAATACATTTCCTTTTCTCATATAGATGGTACAATATTTCCTCTAAGCTTTCTTAATTTTAAAAACCTGAGTTAAGAGAGAAAAAGCCTTTTGCTGGAATTTACTACCCTGTTTAATCATTGATAATTATAAACTATTTCTGATTGTATAAATCATCTGGTAATTTATTGGTAGATCTTGATATAACTTTTTCCCATTTGATTTAGCATGTATTGTGCTGAAACACAGAGGACATCACAAAAATAGAAAATATTGCTTTTCTGGATCAGATCAAGCTTGCTATAGCCCAGCATTCCCGCCCTGGCTCTGTGTTCTGTTTCTCACTCTCACCTTATCCCTAGGCTACTGAATACTACAGCAACATCCCACAAAGTTAACTATCCTCCAGAAATTCAAATTAGTGAAAGTTTATCAGAAGCAGATGAAGCACACAGTGAAGCCACAACAGATTGGAAAATATGGTTCTGATCCTGTGACCTGCTTCTTGAAACAGGAATGGCAATACAAATATAATGGTTTAACTTGGGTGAATCCAAGATGTGTTTTGGAAATTTTGGAATGGCCTCTAATTATTATTTTTAGCTTATTTAAGATATGTATCTTCATTCACCACATGAAATTAATACCTAATATGCTTAATTAGATTCTTTGTTAAGATAGTTGTATGATATTATTTATTTGATCTATTTCTGGTTTTAAACTCAAAGCCATCTATATGCTTGTAATTCATCTTTTTAAAAACTGTTTATTTTCAGTATTTGATTTTTCAAAAGCAATGTTTCTTGTAATGGACACCAACCAATGCCAAAGCGGGTTGGGTACCAGTATTGAAACAGCTCTATAAGTCTGCAACTTTTCTAAAAACTAAGTTTTATTAAGTCCCATATCAACAGGGAAGGATATCATAATAACTACTGGAAGATGTAAGGTGTGATGCTGTTAGACATAAGTTCTTTGCCTGGGGAATGACTAATTTGGGAGAAACTCTGAGAAACCTGTTACTGTATAAGCTGCTTTGGCTGCTGGAAAGGCAGAATGGATATAAGTATCATCATGCTGTCAAGCCATGTCCTTCCAGCGTATGCTAAAGATATTTCATGGAGAGCAGAAGATTGATGTAGTTTTCTGCCAATCATCTGATTACAAAACATTTATTCCTAGAATGTAGTCTGTAATCTCTTAACTAAAGAGATTAGTTAAGAGCAGAGGGGGTCTCTTGAAATCAGTATTGACCTGGAAGTTACTTTCTTAAGAAAAGAGAGATACAGGAAAAATGAATTCATCTTCAGCTAATTAGCCAGATAATCCTTTTTAATATATATAGCTCCTCCCTGTTATCTGTGGTGTTAGAGAAACAGAAACATGAATGCAGTCCTGGGCTGATAAGATGTTATAAAGTACTTTATGCGACCAATTCTATTCTTTCCCAGGCGTGGATTTGCAGATGCAATGGTAATTATGTGGAATGTTAACATACTTACATACATGTCCCACATTCTGATATCAGAAGTGATAGGTTCATAGAATACAAGGGCTGGTAATAGAACATCTAATCCCAAACCCGACTTTATAATTTTAAATTAGTTTTAAACAATAAATAAATTGTTGAATTTATTCTCTGGATTCCTACCAAAAGGAAAACATTTTAACTTGTCTAACCAAAACAGCATATCTAAAACTCAAATAACTGAAACTGATAAAATAAACAGGATCATCCCAGCTGCAAAATCAAACTATCTTATTCATCAAATCCTTTCCTGAATACCATTGTTTGCCTGTCAGTAGGATGTAATAGACAGGGAGAAGGCTTTATTTGGGATGGAGTTCTAGCAGCCATCAAGAAGGCTTGTGATTCCACCAGATGTGGCAGGACTGAGACAGTGTTTTGCTCTGTGGATTTTAAAGCCTATTTAAGATTTTTAGAACAAGGGAGTCACATGATCCCTGCAGCCAACCACAGTAAAAGACTGACCACAGCATTCACACTGGCTAAAATTTCTGAAGATTTGTCAGTGCCATCTCACACAAACTCTGCCTCTGTGTCCAGATTTGACTTTTCCATAGATGAATCCATATGGTCCACTAGACTTAGCTGTGCAAACACATTCCTGAATACTGGATGGAAAATGAATCCAGAAGAACATTCAGATTACTTTCAGAGGAAGCATAATTCCATGATAATCTATAATTCCACAGCACCTTGATCAGCAGGAACTATTTCCTATCTAGACTAAAGTTTAATTTGTTTGCCCTATAGTCTGTCATCAATATTAGTAATTAAATTAGAACTCGAATTTGTATTTCAGTGAAAAGTGAAAGAGTTAGACCTCAGCAGCCTATGAAGCTCATCTAGTTTACTAGAATTTTTAAAATTTTTAAAATTATGTATTTATTTATCAAATTTGTCACCATCCATGTCATGAAATGACTCTGGGTGGTTTACAACAAGATAAAAATTCATTAAAATATAACATAAAAACAATCCTAAAAATAAAGAGGTTCCAAGAAAATGGAGAATTGGCAAGTAATTTCAGGGAACATCATGAGGAGGCTAACCACCCCCAGGGATGGGTAGAACCCATATCACCCCATGCACACTGACAGCCAGGTCTTTAAACCTTTTTGGAAAGCCAGGAGGGTAGGGGCGTGCTGCACCACTGGGGGAGAATATTCCAAAGGGCGGGGGCAATGGCAGAGAAGGCTCTCTTCCTGGGTCCCACCAGCCCTTGCTGACAGGATCCGCAACATGCCCTCTCTGCCTGACCAGGTGGGATGGGTTGATGTAATGGGGAAATATGTTTGAATGTTTCTTCAGTTCCATAATTCTTTATCAGAAAGGTGCTGTAGTGTTAGGTTTCCTGCAGTAACAATAATTAGATTGTATTGTCAAAGGCTTTCCCGGCCGGCATACGATGGTTGGTGTGGGTCTTCCGGGCTGTGTGGCCGTGTTCTGGAAGTTTTGTTTCCTAACGTTTCGCCAGCACCTGTGACCGGCATCTTCAGAGTGCAGGAGCACAGACAGGAGCAGTTCTTTCTGCTCCTGTCTGTGCTCCTGCACTCTGAAGATGCCGGTCACAGGTGCTGGTGAAACATTAGGAAACAAAACTTCCAGAACACGGCCACACAGCCCGGAAGACCCACACCAGCCAATAATTAGATTACTTTTTAGATCACTTTTGGTTTCATATCTCTACAGGTCTACTTCCAGGTAAGATACTGGAAAAATCTGGCTCCAACTTCTTTTAGGTTAAATGGTGTGATCCACCACAACCGAATCCACTATGGTGCAAGCTGGCTCATAACTCATGATGTCCACCAGAACCTACTCTGAAATATTTCTTGGCACAAAACATGTAGTAAAAATGCATGTTTGGGAAAAGTTGCATACAAAATGAATATAAAATGGATACAATTTTATACAGAAAGTGATTTGGATATGTGTGAGTCTGTGATCATAGTGTGTGTTTAAAATGAATAATAATGCAAAACTGCATTGGAGTGGATTTATAAATAATATTTGTGATACCAGCATAGTTTTTAAAAGAAGCACAATGGGATTAATGTTTGTGCATGTCTATGGTGTGTCTACGTCTCTGTGTAGTTTACATTAGAAGTACACAAAGATACATATTTTGAAATAAATGTCTTCACCTTATCTTATTGGTTGATTAAGCTATTTCATTCCTTGTCATAAAAACATTTAAACAAGACATTGTTCTGGCAAACTGTATGCAGTAGAGTTTGCTTTCATGTTGGGCCTTCTTTCAAGTACTCTCAGATATTTCTAAATTATCCCATGATGCTTTTTGCCTTACTAGATCCTAAGGGAACATGGAGTAGACTTGAAATTTTAGAAGGAGAACTGTGTCTGCCACAGAACTTGCCCACTCACCAAGTTGGCCTGTTTCCCCTCAAATATAATAGAAGGCACTATTCCCGTGATAGTGTTGAAGTAAGGTTTAACTGCAAGTCTAGTTGGCTTCCCTACATGGAAAGGGGGGATATTTTGTTTTTGCTTTCTGATTCAGTATTAAATAGGGGTGACTACAGGGGAGGAGGTGAAGACCATAGTGGATGGAGCAGTGATGCAAAGTAGAGGATCCTTTTCTTACGTGTTGTGGGATCAAAACGCAGGACACAAATGCAGAATAATCAAGGCTTCACTGCAGTGTTTATTGAGCAGTACGTACTGGAGGGGGACCCCACCAGAAGTTAGTGGGAGGCACTCCCCTACAGGCAAAATGGATGTTCTGATATTTATACAGTTCTACAAGAAGGGGAAGGGAAAAAGAACGTATACACATACATATTCATATGATGATGCAGGCATACTTAAATAGGCAATAGTTCTCAAGTTACTCTCTGCCCCTCTGTTATCTGTTAACTGCTAGTAAAACAATAGTGTCACAGAGAAGAAGACACAAATTAGTTCAAGGTGCCAAATGCCAGGAAGAAGGCATCCTCCCTCAGGGCAGATGCCCAGGTTGCTATGGGAATGTCTGTGATAAGGAGTTTACAACCGGCCTGGTTCACATCAGCTTCAAGGATGCTTCCACATGCCTTTATGTTTCAATCTTATTAAGGCGATCCCATTCATCTGAGGCCTCTAAAAACTTGTCTTTTTCACCCAAAGATTCACTTTTCTCACAGTGTGACTGGGCATGGATTTTTCCTTGTGGGGTTGGGGAGTTTGAAGATTCTCTCGGTTTAAAACCGTATAAAACCTATTTTAGGGGTTATACCTCAATGTTTGTGTTTCCCCATATCAAAATGGCAGGAAATTGTGCCACTGAGGCTGGCAATTACAGTGCTGAAAATCAACAGAAAGTTAAGAGATTCTGGGAGCTGCATAAAAGGGGTCTGAGGACTACAGGTTCTCTGCTGCAAATGATAATAATCACATGCAACATTTAATTAAGCATTACCTGCTGGATGCAAGTTTAAATACATACAGATATTTAGAGTTTTTGTTGGTAATTAGCTCTAATATGTTGTGGGTAGTGTGAGTAATCTTTTAAAATATTAAGGTAAGATTTTCTACCGTCTAACTAAATTTCTAACGTTGTGATTTATTTCTCTCAAGTATCTGTACTGAATATATCAGAACATGACCTGTGTTTAAATAGATTGTCTTAATTGAGAAAACAACAACAACACATTATACTGAGATACTTCATAGTCATAAAATGTCATGTTTGTACTGAATGGTTATATCAGCTTTAAAAAAATCAAAATGTTATAGCAATTACCATTAATGCTATGATGTTTATTAATGAATCCATTCAGTTATGAACTTTGAAATTTCATTTAATATTTCCCTTAAAAAGTATCATAAAAGCTTACTCATAAGATGATAAGTAAAAGCCATTTTCTCAAAAATAATTGTTATCAATTCAATTATTCTTCATTAAACGTTTATTTTTCCTTGTGCTGCAATGGAATAAATGTGCAATTATGTAATACCTTTAGATACAGAAAGCTGAGATTATTCTTAGGACTTTAATAATGTATGAAAAATATATGACTTTTACATATCAAGGAATTAGTTATAGATCAAAACGAACTAAAATGTACTCTGTGCTTGGCAATGAGGCTGACAAGTGATGACAAATCTTGGTAGAAAGAATAAGCTAACAGAATTCTTAGCTAAAAGAAAAAAAGTACTCTAAGAGTTAATTCTCATATCCCCCTAACTGCAATATGAACATGCCCTGGTAACAATTTTTATATGACATGTCTTCATGATGTGGCCTTTGTCTCATCCCCAGTCCACAGTGAAGGCAGCTTGATGTTTTATTTATTTGTTCCAGTTTTAAAGTAGTGTTTTTTCTGCTTCTCCTGACAGCATTTTTGCTATGGACATCATACAGGACATATTAAGAATATGGTTGGTGTTGATGTGCTTAGGAGGTGGGATCTGTTGGCTACTTTGGGCTGCTGCTGGCATGACCCATCCCCTTCAGTCATTGGATATTGCTTTCCATAGTGATTTCAGCTTGAGCCAACATCTGGCTTCTGCAGATGTATCAGCCTCATAATGCCTAACTGGTGCTTCCCAAAGTGCTTATCAGGTGGCCGTGAGGCCTCCTTTTGAAAGAGCACTAGGGCTGGTTGTTTGTTCGTTTGTTTGTTTGGTGGCTTTAGTGCTGTTTTAAAACAACTTTAGAAATGTGTTTAAAAAAAAAAGACTAGCACTCTCCCTTGAGAGAATGCTACTTCTCTGCTGCACAGAAGATCAGTTTAAACTGGGAAAGAGCCAGTTGAGTGTTACTGGTTCTATCACCAAGGGCTTTCACATTGGCGCATTTTTTTATTTTTCTTACTTGGGAAGGTTCCATTGTGTCTCCTCCACAGACTACTACTTGGTGATGTCATTCATGGTCACTCACAACTAGTTTTAGATGACTACCCCTCTCCCATAACAGAACATTCACACATGCATTCATCACATCTACAGTCCACACATAATTTTACCTATCCCAAATATAGTTTACTAAATATAAGACTAAGTAGAGAATTGTGCTGGAATACTTGACTAGAAGGCCATAGGCAGGCCATGAGTTGCAAAGCCACTGTCCTTTTTGGTTCTTTTACTACTTAGCATTTGAGGTATACTGTACATAGTATGATGGGATACTTGTCTAAAGTAAATCAGAACAAGTCTGCTTGCCTTTTTGTGTATCTTTCACTCTCTGGAGAGTGAAACAACCCATTTAATTATAAAACAATTTCATTCTCTAACTTCAATTCCTGCCTCTGTTAACACAGAACGCTATTATTTGAAACCCAGTTAACTAAACAAGTCCCTGCGCATGCTATAGAAAACCATTCAATCTGTAACATTATAACTTTACAAAATTTAAGATGTTTCTCTTTTGTCCATAAAAACTTCCATCTCCTCACAAGCAGTCACTGTTAATTTAATAATCAACTAGTAGGCAAACCCAGTGGCCAGGGGCTATATGTAATGTTCTGGGGGTGGGAGCGGGCTACAACTGACAGGTTGATGTCACAAAGTTAATGGGACACCATCACATACATGGAAGAGGATCGGTGGTGGTGGTGGTGATTCTGGAGGAGGTTGTGGTGCTTTTTGCCTGTGTTTTTTACAGCGTGTTAAAATAAATTAGGATCTATACCTTAGTTTTCATGTATTTCTTTCAGTAAGCAGGGAGCCATATAACAATCCACAATTGTACCAGACGAGGATCTAGGGGCCACAAAAAAAAAGAGTTTAGAGCCACATGCAGCCCTCTGCTACAGGTTACCTAACGCTCAGCTTCAGTCATATTTGTATTCTTATATTTTGAGTCAGGCCCTTTTCCTCTGTAACTATCATAATTTTGTGCTAGAAATGTATTTTTGTGAGTGCCCTTGAAAAATATAATTTTTATTAGAGCTAATAGCTAGAGACGTCCCTTGGGTGGATGGATTGTTGCTTCTGACTCTTCATAACCCTGTCATGACCATTTTTTTTTCTGACAATGCCAGTGGGATCTATGGAGTCTGGAGCCATTCTTGGAAAGGAAGATGAATATGAACAGTTTGCACTTTGCTTTGTAGCATACTAGCTGTCCATTTATTTATGTTTTAATTAAAAGCATAGAACAATATTAAAATCAATTCAGGATAGGACTCCAGATTTCCTCTACATACCTGTATGACATCATTATGATTTATTGTTATTATACCTTTTTGAGATGGTGGGCCAAAAGCAGTAAACAAAACTATGTAGAATTCAAAGCAAGCTCTATTTATCCCTAGGATTGGAAGGATTCAGAAATCCAACAGGCAGAAGAGCTGATCAGATGTAAAAGCTAGGAGTGCAGCTAGATATATAATGCTAAGCTGAGAGTTGCACAGATGAAACCTGGACTTCATCCAGTAGCTTCTGCTGTCTTACCAAGGTCAGGGGATTTTGCCACACTCTACAACCTGGGAACATGTTCACCTGGGTGGTTTTCTGTAAGGAGAAATTAGTGGGTGGTGGGTGTTGAGATTGGGAAGTATCAGTCAATCCACCATGTTCCCAATTAGATTAGGGACTTTTCTGTACTACAGCCTTCACCTGCTTCTCTTCTGTGCATGAACCAATTAGAAATGAAGACTATTTAAGAAATCCTTTTCTGGATTTCAACTGCTTGGGCTGTAATAATTGCCACGTGTTCTGTCCAGACCATGGTTAACACAGCCCCAACTGATGAATTCCCCTGCTTCTTCTCTTCTCCCACCCAGGCCAGGAAAGGAAGTACTAATTGCTTCCCCCTCTATGGGCATGTCTTTGGAGGACTGATAAACAAAAAACAAACCCTAAACAAAACAGTTTTACAAGTTCTCACATTGTTTGGTTGGATTGCCCCAGGCAACTGATGGACCTTATTGGGTTCCAGAGGGAGCTTGGGGTTTTTCCCAAGGCAGTTCGGCTGAGGCCTTTGCTATAGCCTGGAAGAGGCATGTGACTCAGGCCCTGGATTGTCCCTATGCAGCCTCTCTCTGTGCACTGATCCCAGGGTGCTCCTAGGTTTTCTGAAGAGCTTTGGGAGATGAAATGCCAGAAGCAATGCCTAGAGTGCTGTTGAAAAAAGACAAAGAGTAAATCCAATTGAACATGAGTGAAAGCCCATATTCAGGCCTACATCATTGCAATACAGGTGGCGAAAGGTTGCTATGTTTCTGCCCTTATTGCATCTGCCAACAGCCACCCTGTGGCCATCAACCCCAAGCTGCACAGGTGAAACTGTTGAATGGGGCTTTTTGGGTCTGGATGGGGCAAAACAGACTGAGGCTCATTCCTTTTTTTTCCATATAACTTTATTAAGATTTTAATAGAGATGAAAAATAACAGAAACTAATATTTAGAATAAAGAAAAGAAAGAAGGAAAGAAAGAATAAAGAAGTAGCTTCCAATTTTTTTTACAGCAGTTATAAGTATAAACTTACCTTTTACTCTATGATTACAGCATAACTTTCATTTTTTTCTATAATCTATTTTTTTTCTAATCATCAAAACCATATATCATAAGTTAATTTTTTTCTGTCTCACGCAAAAAGTCTATAAGGGGTTTTTAGTCAACAATAAACTTAGATAATGTCTTTTCTCTGATCAAATATGTCAATTTGGCCATCTCAGCAAATTCCATCATCTCCATCATCCATTCCTCCATTGTGAGTAATGTCAAATCTTTCCACTTTTGTGCATATAATAATCTCGCTGCAGTTATCATGTATAAATCAAGGTTCCATGACTTTTTTCCAACTGTTTATCAATCAGTCCCAAAAGAAATGCCTCTGGTTTCAATTGTATATAGTGCGTGTACTTGAATCCATTTTCTGGCTTTTTTGCACGTCCATCAAGCATGATAAAATGTCCCTTCTTGTTGTTCACATTTCCAACATAAATTTGAAGTACATTTATACATTCTAGACAGGTTCTCCAGTGACATATACCAACGATTCATCATTTTATAAAAATTCTCTTTAAGATTATAACATAATGTAAATTTCAGTCCTTTCAACCACATATTCTCCCTCTGTTCTATTTGTATATTGTCACCAAAAATTTTAGCTCACTTTATCATACAATCTTCACTTGTTCTTCTGTTTCAAATTTCAATACAAGTTTATACATTTTACCAATTACATGTCCATCATTTGTACACAGTTTTATTTCAAACTCAGTCTTACACTGCTCAAAACCAAAAGTTCTTTTGTCTACTTTAAACATTTCTAATAATTGTACATAAGAGAACCATTGACAAGTGTATCTTTCTACCAGATCTTCTCTTGATTTTATTTTACGTTCTCCTTGACAAAATTCTAATATGCTATGATAAGTTAGTCATTTATGTTTACTTATCATTTCTCTTCTATAAAATGTTTCTTGTGCTGAGAGCCACAAAAGTATTTTCAGGTACAACTTGGGTTTGTATCTATTCCATATTCTCAGTATGGCATGTCTAACAAAATGATTTTTAAAATCTACATTAACCTTAGCTTGGCATACCATAAATATCCATGCCACCCAAATTTCAAGTCATGTTCTTCTAACTCCAAAAGCCTTGTATTGCTCAGCAACATTCACTCTTTCATCCAAACTAAACAAGAAGTTACAAGACTGAGGCTTATTCCTGACAAAGCTGAGTGCTGTGGCTATTTGGCGCCTGGACTTGGGGATGTTACCATTGTGGGTGTTGGATGGGGCTGTATATCCCCATTCAAGACTGGTGCACAATTTGGGGGTCCTTCTGGACTCACAGCTAGTGCCAGTTGTGCCCTTTCCTCAAGAGGGAGGCCCTTCAGGCAGTTATTTGTGCCCTGGTCACTTCATTATCGGATTATTGCAATGCGCTCTACATAGGACTGCCCTGAAGACCACCCAGAAGCTACAGCTGGTTCAAAATGCAGTGACATGAGCAGTAACATGCACCTTTTGGTTTGCCCATGTGTCACCACTGCTATGCAAACTACATTGGCTTCTGAGTACAATTCAGAGTGCTGGTTATTATCTATAAAGCCCTATATGGCATAGGGACCATTTGTCTCCTATTGTTTCTACCCATCTGGTACTTTCCAGCAGAATAGGTGAGCTCCAGGTCCCCTCTATTAAACATTGTCATCTTGCGGGATCAAGGAAGTGTGCCCTCTCTGTTATGGCCCTACCCACTGCTTCAGCATCCCTCCAGAGAGAAGGCAGCACCCTCTTTCCTAGGGTTCCAGAAAGATCTCACAATCTGGATTTGATCCCAGGCCTGGGGTTAATATATTAGTGTATTTTGGGGGGGGGGTGTTTTGTGTCGTGTTGCTTTTAAAATCACATTAGTCCACACTGCCTGTGTGGTTTTATGCTTTATTTGTTTTTATGGATTGTTTGGTTCTGTATGCCACCCAGAGTCCTTTGGAACTGGGTGACTATGACCAATTTGAATAAATAAGGAGAAACCTGGCACAACTCTTCTCAATTTCACCCAGTTTAAAGAACAACAATAAAGTGACAGCCAGCATTTCCCAATTCCACTACTGGACCTGGGAAAAAAAATCCAAGCTTTCATGGGAAGCAGCCCAGCAGCCTAGTATAAAATTGCCATTAAAGGTAAAAGGGACTTCGGGGCTACCAGCTAGAATCACACACCAGCCAATTGGAATGGAAGCATTTGTGTAAGATGGAATGAAGTGCAGCAGATGGACCAGACTGCTCTCCTTGCACCAGTGGAAGGTCCACTACTGGTCCACTACTTTGGATACAGAGCAAGAAAACATGGATGGAGGACACCTTCCAAGAAACCTAGGGTTGGGCTGAGGATGATGCTTTCTGTTGTTGCTCTCCCAAATGGTAGGTGTTTTGTCCATGTGCTGGGACAAACACATAGTGCAGATCAGCTCTAAGAGATATCATGTTAGATCAAGGTACTTTCAGAACTTGGTGCTTTACAGATGTGTTGGACTACAATCTCCATAATGCCTAACTAGGCATGGAGATAGCATTTGGGGGGCGGTTGTAATCAGGCTGGGTAGGATGTATTTTAGAAGTTTTGCTACTGAGAAGTCAGAGTGAATATATGTCACTGATGTTGAAGATAGCTATTCTGCTATTGTAAATCAGTATTATCAGAAGTATAAATGAACAGGAAGATCCAATTCTCAGTTCATGTGTAAATTCATGCACACTCTACAAGAGCCACTATTATATTAAAAGAATTTTTCCTTCTTTTGATGCAAATAAAAATGTAGGGTTGGGGGGGGGGAATACCATCTGAAGCCAACTCCATGATCTTCAGTTCTAGGTGTTTCCTTAAATCACTTTCAAATGTTCCAGTATTTTAAGGAATTCTTTTTTAAAGATTGAGAGATTTGTGGCTCTCCAGATATTGTGGGACCTGCATGAAGCCTAGCCAGCATGGGCAAAGAGTAAAGATGATGAGATCTGCAGTGAAACAAGATCTGGAAAGCTGTCACAACCCTGTTCTCTCTGTAAGAAGTAAGCCCAACTGGATTCATGGCTGACCTGTTTTCACAGTTCAGCTCAAAGAAAGGATAAGGTTTTAGCCACAATGGTAATTTTCCATGCAGAAACTTCAGCACTTCTATCAGGAATAAAATACTTTTTTTCCTTATCTTCAAAATTGACCAAAAGATGGATGACATAAAATAGCACTGCACTTAAATGCCCAATAAGCCTCGCAACCCAGCTTCCTAATATGCTGTGCACAAACAGAACAGCAAGCACCCCCAAATCTATTCATTTGATTGCTTTCACTCTGCCAGAGGCAGCAGAGTACAATGATCTATAACTCTGTAAGTCAGCAAAGGGCACTTTCTTTCCTGTTCATTGTTGCTTGAATAAGTTTTTCACAGTACGAGAGACAACATTTAACAAATGAAGCTATTGTCTTCACGGAAAAGCAGAAAAAACAGACAACCAGTATTTACTGAGGGTGATCCAATCAGCAGTACATCTGAGCAAGCAAATCTAGAAATTCTGACTTTTCATAGTGGGTTTCCTCAGTAGTAAATCAACTTCTTGCTAAGAGCTGTCTTTTGGAATGAAGTTCGTGATACCAGCATGATTTTTTGATGTCTGTTTCCTTGATAATTCATTTTGGGAGATGTGCTCCTGCCACCTATGCCCCTCAGGTCCTCCTGAGCTGCCTAATTTTTTTGGTGGGGGGGGGGAGAATGTTCCTAGGAGGGATGAGTAAAGAATGCCGGGATATATAAAATATAATATATATAATCCAAGCAGGGTCACCCAGGGCTTGCAGATCATTCCCAGTTGCCCAGGTGAAGGAAGCAGGCACCTATATTGGGGCAGTAGCGATATAGGATGATACTGGGGGTGGATGATCACTTCAGTGGCAATGGCAATGAATCATTTCATACCATGTGGGAGAAGGTAAATTACTCCTGTATTTTACCAAGAAAACCACATGGATAGACAAGATAAAGTGATTGATGGTATCGTCCGGACAATGAGCCCATTAGGACAGATGGCATTCAACATGTAACTGAAGAAGAGCTGAGAATCCTGATACAGTATAGGCAGACATATGTGAAAAGAGGAGGAGGAGGAGGAGGAGGAGGAGGAGGAGGAGGAGGAGGAAAGCTGGGGCAAAAGATAATTTCTATAACATTTGGAAGAGAAAGGAAAGTTTCCTAATTTGGAACTTCAAACTCAAGGGATAAAGTGAGAAAAATTTCAAGAAGCATTCCTTGAAGCAGGCCCCGATGAAGTAAGTACTTTAAGTGGGTTCACTTGTTGTATCAAGATATAATCTGGTTTACAAAACAAACTATAGTTTGTAAATTAAGATTTATTCAACAAAACATGGCTGAACAAACCATGGTTTAATGTTACATGTGAACCCAGCCAAGTTGCCCTTTGAAAATTATTGTACTCTGTGCTGTTCGAATTAGCAGATGGCATCTAGTACTGTTTTTAGAAAACTGCAAAGTGAGGCTGAAAGCATTGCCCTTTCTCTGATTTGCTACATGTTGGCAACTTTTATTCTTGTGCTTCATTGCTGAAATATCAGTTAGGAAAAACATTTCAGCTCAGCCCCGTTTGATGAAGTAATGGATATTTTCTTTCTCAGGTTTGGCTATACAGTATGAAAGGAATGCCTGGGAGCTCCGAAAAAGGATGCAAAATTGGATACACAAATCTACCTTCTTTAGAACTCTCTCTCTCTAACCTTTTCAGCTGCAAAATTATGCATAAAAATGTGGCAGATCTCCTGAGCCAGTGCTGGTGGGTCATTGAATAAGATTTCCAGTGTTCATGGATGGGCTTTTATCATCAAGCATTGCTGCTTCCCCCTTCCCATCTCCATCAACTTGCAAAACTCTGAATAAATTATACAAAACACTATGAATTGTGAATTAAATTGTGCCGATGAAAAGAAAGTGCATACATCAGTTCAGTTTGCAAGATTTATACAGCTTGCAGAATCTGACCTTTTACGGTACATCTTTTAGATTGTCTGTGCACTTTTAATTTCTTTTGGGACGGAGTTCACACAGCTATTTCCCTGGGGGTATGGAAGGCGCTCCAATCTTTGGCCCGTGATCTGCATTGTATTAGAAACTGGCATTAGGTCAACGGGTCCCTTCTGTAGAACAGAAAGATTGTACAATTAGGTGAGAGCTAAAGCATCAAGTGTGTACTGTATAAACAGGCCTTCATTCTCAATTGCTGAGCAGGGAGAGAACCTTTCACCCCCTTCTATTCATCAAGACTTGGCAGTTGGAATTGTATTTGATTGCTTGCACATCAGTGATAGAAAGATTGTCAAACAAAATGATGACCAGGAAAGGTCAGTGCTTATTAAGTGTTGGGAGGAATTGATTAGAGAGAAGCATATTCCCAACAGTTCAGGCGAAGCAATCTTTTACCAAGCAATAGCTAAGTGGGGGGTAGGGTAGACTGGACAAACCCAAGAGAGCATTTCAGCGTTTTAATGTGGGAAATCCCTTCAAAGGTACAGGGAGCTTATAATTACTGTCGATAGCAGTGTGATAGTATTACCTATACTTTTTAAAAAACACTGTTTTATCAACCAAGTTTGCAGTCTTATGGGAAAAAGGAAACAAAATTCTGGCTTACCTGTGAGCTAACACCATGCCAGTGCATGTTGCTTGGACCACTTCCACCAGTTGCTCCTGCTACTGGCTGCTGCTGCTAAGAAAGCTGGACAGGAGGGATGCTGGCTTGATTCTCTTGGAACAAGCCAGAATCTAAAGCTACATTTTTTTTTCTTCTGAAAAATTCCAGCTTACTGTTCCATGCCAATGATACTGTCATCTTCTATGACAACAGCAGAGCTCTTTTTAATGACTACCAGATAATGGTGCCATTTTCCACAGAATGCCCATATCACTATAATTTGGACATTCTGAGGAAGATAAAAGACAGTAGAATCCAGTAGCAAATTGTGACCTTCAGGTTTCTGTTTGAGAATGCAGCCATAAATGTTAAAATATCACTTGAAAGCTTATTTCTATATTCAGAACCAAGATACAGGCTTGGAGCAGCTGATGAAATTGCTCATCTCATTCTGCAAGAGGATGCTTACCTGAATGGACTAACTGACTGGGGCACTGGACAACCCAAGTAGCAAATACTGTCTCCCCTTATTCTTCTAACTCAAGCTGTATAGTATTCGAAGATAGTTGCATTATTTTTGACACATAAGGCAGAAGGCATCCCTCTAGATACCTGGAAATAACAATATTCCAGACAAGCAACTAATTGCTGCCTAATTATGACAAGTCACATCATCCTGCTTCTCCTTAAAGGGGCTGTCTTTGTCTAACTAATGCTAGGAATGCTCTTGGGGTGGGGGCACTGTTTCAATATCCCTGAGAAGGACAAGTTATTACATGAACCTTTTTTAGCAATGGATTAAGTAAGGTGAAGGATGATACATTTTGATCAGAAAAGAGCCTTTTCTCTCAGAAAATTCTAAGGTAAGGCCTAAATATTTCACCAGCTTGTATTCTTCCTTCCTTCCTTCCTTCCTTCCTTCCTTCCTTCCTTCCTTCCTTCCTTCCTTCCTTCCTTCCTTCCTTCCTTCCTTCCTTCCTTCCTTCCTTCCTTCCTTCTAATGAATACTGTTTGACCATCTAACTAAACCTCTTATCTCTTTTGTACCTCCTCCACACACTATACAGCCAAGCTCTCTAGCAAATCCCACAATTATTGTTTTTCTGATAAATCAAGGCACTGTGTTGTAAGCTGGGTGTAATAAATGTCTTAACGGTACATAATTCTTTAGTCTGAAATTATATAGCTTAAAGAAAAAGGCTGCTCTCTTTGCAAAGCTTTGACATTTAGAGGATTTTAATGGCTGCTTTAAGAACAATAATAGCTAATAATAAAAGTTTCAGCTATCAATAATACAACTCCTTTTTTCACTTGTGCTGTCTCTAGGCTAACATAATTCAAGGGAAGTGTGTCCTTGAATGTCATATCACCCTAAAATTATAATCCTTGATATCATTAGCTCCCTATTCATCTCACTTCATCTTTAAAGAATGATATTTTTTTCAGTCAATTGAATGTGATATGATGAGAACCTTGCTGTTCTTAGTGTGCACAATTCACTCATCCCAATATTATCTCTGGCCAGACAGATTTTACGGGTTTTACAGTGGGTTAGAAACTTGCTAAGCCTATTTACTCTGAAACAATCACAGGAGTCACAGATCACATTAAACCACAACATGATTGATTTGGTTTGGGCTTAGCATGTTGCATGAACCAAGACATGCAGCTTGTGAACTTGGCCACTATAACTTGTCAACAAACTATGCCTTAGCATGAACTCTTGCATATTGCTGGAGTTTTTGTCTTGCATTAATCCCTAAGATGCAAGGTTTTGTTTTGTTTTTTTGCTCATATAAATGTTTCTTTTGCTCCTCATTTTCCTTCTCCTGGAGACATGTACCTAGAAGCATTTACAAATAATGATTCCAAAGTAAGTCTTGTTTAATGTATTTATCTCAAGCTAAAAATGCGTAAAATTAAGCCTTATGTTTTGGAATTTGTTCTCAACTTTCTATCAGCCCAAAAGATATTTTCACTTGAACTTACCTGAAGGACCAGGAAGAAATTCCACCAGACTCATCTAACGAATTCTAGCAGCAAGGTTACTAATTTGTTTGGGGATTGTTAGTCTGGCTTTTTCTTGTGTTGTTAAAAAAAAATGTAAACATTCAAGAATTAACGTTTGAACTTTAGTGTTTAGCATAGTATTTAGTATTTTTATTTAGTATGTGCTTATATCTAAGGGTAATCCTATTTTTCTCCCATAACAATAATGCTGTTATCTACACCTTTCTGAGGCAATCTGTTCCACTGTTGAACAGTTCCTATCGTTAGAATTTTTCCCTGATTTATTTATTTACAACCATTTATATATAGGCTGTTCTCATGCCTCTAGCCATCTGATGTCCAACCGAAACCTACTTCATTGTAATTTAAACTCACTGTTTCTTCTAGTGTCTTCTGGAACAACTCTAAACAACTCTGCTTTATCTTCTACAAGATAGCCCTTCAGATACTTGAAGATAGCTATCATGTCTTCCTGCAGTCTTCTCTTCACCATGATAAACATATCCAGTCCCTCCAATCATTACTCATAATTGTTTCCTTCCAAGCCCCTTACCCTCTTGATTGCTTTCCTTTCTGCATTCTCCGGTTTGTCAATGCCTTTCCTAAAATTCAGTACTCAGAACTAGATACAATATTCTAAATGAGGTATGCAGAATAGAGAGAAGTTGTATCAACTCCTGTTGGTACAATGTAGGATTGCGGTTAGTTTTTTTCCCCCAGCTGCATCATACTATTAGCTCATGTGATTCATCCTACCCCTTCTTTTTCTTTTACCACTTTTTCTTTTACTAATGATGTTGCTTATAGCTTCCCTTGGAAACCTAAGTTCCTTTTGCACTTCAGTTTTTCTAATTTCCTGCAATTATTAGCTTTTTGTTGTTACATCTCTTTGGTGATCACACCCATCTTCTATTTTTCTATCCATCTCCCTTTTAATTTTTAGTTCAGTCAAAAGGTCCCAATGCATACACAGTTTCTTAAACTGATCTCATTTTTTTCTCATTGAAATGGTGTGCAATTGTACTTCTAATATCATATTTTTGGGAAGTTACTAACTCTCCAATACTTGCTTTGACCTAAGGATTTCTGCCTATTGGATCCCAACTAGTACTTCCCTAAGTTTGTTAAAATTGGTGTTCCTGAAATCTAATGTGCATGTGTAACTGTGCTCCAATTTCTCTTTCGGTAGTATCTTGAACCCCAGCATGACATGGGCACGTCCTCTCAATATTCCCACTGCTTTTACTTCTTCTACCAGGTCTTCTCTATTGATTAGAATTAGATCTAGGAGACCTGATCCCTTTATTTCTTTTTTTTCAGCTTCTGGATAATTAAACAGTCAGAAAGTACACTGTGGAGTTTGGTGACCTTGCAATACTGATCAAGTTAGATTTCCAAAAGACATCCAGATACAGTGGTACTTCGGGTTACGAATGCCTCTGCTTACGAACTTTTCAGGTTGCGACCAGCTCCGGCCGCAAAAATTTACCTCGGTTTGCGAACTCCGCCTTGGGGTACGAACCGGATCCGCGACCATTTTCCGCCATGACACGTGGTCCGCGGCCATTTTCCGCCCGTGCCACATGGTCCGCGGCCATTTTTCTGCCCGTGCCACGTGGTCCGTGGCCATTTTCTGCCCATGCCACATGGTCTGCGGCCATTTTTCTGCCTGTGCCACATGGTCCGTGGCCATTTTTACACCCTGCCGCGCGGTCCGTGGCCGTTTTTCTGCCCTGCCACATGGTCCGCGGCCGTTTTTCCGCCCGTGCCACGTGGTCCGCGGCCGTTTTTCTGCCCGTGCCACATGGTCCGCGGCCATTTTTCCGCCCTGCTGCGCAGTCCGTGGCCATTTTTCTGCCCTGCCGCGCGGTCCGTGGCCGTTTTTCCGCCCTTGATGCGTGGTCCGCGGACGCCGGAACGGATTAACGGTAATTACATTGAACCTTATGGGAAAATTTGCTTCGGGTTGCAAACAAATCGGGTTGCGATCACGGAACGGATTACATTCATAACCCGAGGTACCACTAGTTATAGTCTTCTATTATTACTCTCTTCTTGGAAAGTTTTGTAAGAAAGTTCTCCAAGAGGGCATTATCCAGATTTTCCACCTGGCTTTATGGTCTGTAGAGACATTGTTGTTTTCCATCCTTTGTATTCTTATCCAAATGCTCTTAACTGGACTATTGTGCTCCAATCCTTGCATCTCAGTGTCATTCCTCCTTCCCCCAAAACCAAATCTCCAATTATAAGCTGAATGCAAAGGTGAAAATCTGAAAATTAAAACCCCAACTTCTTGTGAAAGTTGCAATTAGATAGAGTGGAAGTGTGGGGTTCTGTCCATCACATAAAAACATTCCCTATAATTTAACAATCTGTTTAAAGGGCCTAAAAGGATTTAAAATACAGCCTCCTCTTATAAAAAAATGTGAATGTAGGAGTAATATTCATTTTAACAATATTAATTCTTTCCCAAAAACCCATAGGAATTTTCAACATCTATTTATATCCATTTTAATATGAGTTAAAGAATTTGGAGTATTTAAATCTGGATCACATCAGTATTTTTTTCCCGTCCGATGAAGCCACCACTGCCAATTCAAGTTACTATTATTGTGTTTGTAAATTATCAGTAAACAATCTAATATTGTCTGAAGTTTGTCTCCCTTGTATAAAACCAGATTGTGCAAGATGAATATAATTTGCAATATCTGTGCCAGAGTTGCTGCCAACATTTTAACATTTATATTTAGCAGAAAAATCAGGCAATAGCTTGACTTGGCTTCAGTGTTACTGTTATGTAAACTTCATAAAAAGAAAACAGAAAATTTCTATTTGCAAAAGCATCATTATACACTACCAGCAATATAGGAATAAAACTCATGTAGGTCTAACACCATTCTATAGAAAAACCATCTGGACCGGAGGTCTTCTCTATTTTAATGGATTTAATAGTGTCCATTATTTCTTATGAGCTGGCTCTCTGTGATCCAGTTTCTAGCCTGGTTAAAGCATCAGGCTAGAAACCAGGAGACTGTAAGTTCTAATCCTACCTTAGGAACAAAGCCATCTGGATGACCTCGGACCAGTCACTCTCTCTCAGCCCTAGGAAGGAGGCAAGGGCAAACCACTTCTGAAAATCCTTGCCAAGAAAACTGCAGGTACTTGTCCAGGCAGCAGTCACCAGGAGTCAACACTGGCTTGGCCACCATATCAGCAAAATATGGCAGACTTTTTGTAAAATATATTTTATTCAAAAAAACCCCTTCAAACCTCAAAGGAATCATTGAATCAAAATGATACAGTCAAGTTTAAGAATAAAAATGGCTACGTTTATTGAATTGGAATCATTATATACTTTACCCAAAGAATCCTTAATTATACAAACAACATGTTGCTGTTGTTTCAGTCTAAAAGCCACTAATTTCCCAAGTTTTTCTTCTGATTCCCAATAGTCTGTTTTATATGATTTAATGAATATTCAATACCCAATAAATGCAGATGACTAAATTGCAATTTAGATTAGAAATATTATATAATTCCAAAGTAGGAATTATCATATAAGTACTCAAATGTTCCTTTCTTTCTTCCCCATTTTTTGCATTTAAATTTCCTTTTTCTTCTTTTTTCATGAAGCCAAACCAAAATAAGCCTTAAAAGCATCTCAATCAATTATTAAATTTGTTGATAGTACAGTATGTATATATAGATAACCCTTCCCCTCGCACACCCTGCCCAAAATCCTATTTTAACTGGTTTGCAAAGTATAAAACTTTTAATAATGATATATTTAAATAGCATCTTGAACTAGTAAAATTAACTTTTCTAAAAAAACTAATGTTATGGAGGCACATCAGATACAGCAGTAGAGCCCTTCAGTTTGTTGATTCTCATTCTCACAAGATATATACTGGGTGCTGAGACACTACTGCAAACATCCAGATTTTTCTTGTTTTCAGGCAATAGTGACTTTTATGCACTTATGGCTAGCTTACATTTTGAAACTATAGTTTTATCTGCTTATGGGACCCAAGTATGTCACGCAAGGTCCCATACTTGGGTCCCATAAGCAGATAAAACACGCAAGGAAAAACAAGCTGGTGATTTTTTTCTGAGTTATTAAAGAGACTGAAATTTAAAGGAACAAGATCTGATTCATTAATGAACTCAGCTTGTGAAGATCAGTAGAGAAACAGCAAAGCATGAGTGGAAGCAGGGGAGGAGGGATACCCTGATCTTTGCTGCCTACAAGTGATTGCTGGGCAAAAAATATTGCTTTCTTTTGGTTTCTTTCCAATCAGAAAATGTATTGGAAATGAATAGAACTAGTCCTGCTGATACCTTCTGTCTGTGTTTGTGTGGGTGTTGTATTGTCTGCATAAGTGACAGTTTCTAGTGTAAGTTTTTATTGTGCAATTGGCCTGGCTTGCTCATGGAATTTCACAAGCTGTCCACACGACAAAAAAGGATGTAATGCAGTTGTATGGCACATGTTTAGCATGAAAAAGGATCACAGGTTCATTCTCCAACATTTCAAGGTAGAAATGGAAAAATTCATGCTGGAAACCTTGGAGATCCACTCTCAGTCAGTATTATCTGAGCTAAATGGATCAATGATCTGAATCAATTTAAGACAATTATCTCTTTTTCTATGATATTACCTCTAGTAATTATCTTGTCTTTTTCTACTACTTTTCTCATCTTTTCTCTCTCTCTCTCTCTCTCTCTCTCTCACACACACACACACACACACACACACACACATTTGGGGAGAAAAAGAGAATAGCTGTATAGTACCTTGTCAGGAGAAATGAGCCCCATTCTTGGAAACACTTTGTTTGTACATATGACACATCTATATGGTACATGTGTTTTAATGGCATGTTACATATTAAAGCATAAACACATTAGATATTTATAAGGTCTAAATTTAAAAGCAACCTATTAGACAGCTATGAGTAGGTCAATCTTGCATGCCTAGTAGAAAACAGGTACCACTCAGTTCACTGGGACTTCTTCCAAGGTAGTGGTTTATAAGACTGCAACCTAAGATATGATGGTAAATACTTTTCTATAAAAGCAGCATTTCTGGATTAGAAGTTCAGAGCAAGCAAAATTATTTTCACCAAGTAAAAAGATACTACAAAAATCTTGTAACTGTTTCAGGGACTCCCTTAAAAGAAAGAAAAGAATGTAAAATGCTATTGTCGTTCCATAATGAGTTAAGTGAAAAGTGTATACTATGGTGAGGTGCCTGGTTCTTTTAAAGTGTTTTTTGTTTTTCCTGTTAGCACTTTCATATATAATATCACAAGATTCTTAGATTTCATTCTGCCTAAACAGCAAGAAACCAATTGTACTCTGTAAGCATGAGAGTTAGAGATCTTCAAAAAAACAAAAAACACCCCTACTAAAAATTCTCAAAGCCGTCAGGACTTAATCTTATCTCCTTACCCTAGCAACTTCCCCAAACTGTTGTACACTGAAACATTAACAAAACAGGGAATGGGTGAGAAGATAGAACTCTGCAACTGGTAATGCTCTCAGACTGGTTTGGGCTCACCTCTAAATACTCTGAGCCGCTGCCTGTGGATTTGTAGTTCTGATCCTTGTTCTATGGAGTGGTGCTTTCAAGTAAGGAGAAACTTGTAGTGGCAGGTCTGAGTGTATAGCATAAAAAGTTAGAGGTCTCAACCTCCTCTTCCCAGGGTAGACCTTCTGGGTCTACACATTCTAGTGCTGCCACTGGTCTTAGTGTATCAGCTTGATGGTTACAGCTGCATCCTCCCCCTCCCAACTTGGAAATGTGAACAAGATAGGGCCCTCAGAGCCTATATACCTTGCTGACAAGTAACATGAAAAAATAAAATGATAAAATGGAAATCAATTTTATAGCACCACCTCCTGGTCCTATACATAGGCACAAAGATGAGTGACTAGAGAAATCAGTCCCCTCACATCCTTTGGGAAATAGATCAATCTCACAAAGTATAAATAGGCTCAAACATTTTTTTTATTTAAAAAGAAAAAATATATAAACATTAGCTTTTAATTTTAAATGATCACAGAGACTTCCGGGGTAGGTATGGCAAACTGAAGACATCTCTGTGAAAGCGGGGTGAGCAAGTGTGGCAAAGACTGAGGAACCAATGAGTAGACCAGTTCCTCGGAACCTCTCTGGATCAGGAGAGGATGGGATATTTCCCACATGTGCTCTGGATGGCTGCTCCTCTCAAGGAGTGCTCAGGACAGCAGTTTTCCATGGGTTTGAATGCTGGGAGATGAAGGGATGAGCCATCTTGCTCACAAGCATGGCATAGCCTTTTAAAGGATGCTAATCTCACAGGCCTCACTTTCTGATCACTTTAGGAAATTGCCTATTAACCATCTTAAAGCTATGAGAAACCTTCAGAACAACAAGTTTAAAAAGTCATTGGCTGACTTTATCTTCAACTCTGAACAAAAGAAAAATGAATTATAAGCTTAAGAACTTAAAAATTTGAAATAAACAGCAAAAAGCTAAATAAGATTTTGATCTAAGAAAGTTATAAATGGATTAAGAGTCCAGATAAATTTGGAATATTGACCTTTACTATAAGATTTTGGTATTAACTATAAAAAATAAATAGCTTCTTGTGGGAAACAGACTTATTTTGCTATCCTGGCTATTGTAAGTCATAACAAAGATAAGTTACTTTATGATTTTAGAAACTGGACACTAGAGGGGACTAAAGATTCTAAGCAGAAGGGAAAAAAAATACAAGCCTGTTCATGATGTCGGTTAATACTGGAACTAACAAAATGACACAAAACATTATAACATTATAACAACAGAAACATTAAAGGAGATCTTTCAAGAATGGAGTCAGAAATTAGTAACTACAATATCAACACTGTCAGTAATGATGTATGTGGAACAAATTTTATTTAACAAGACAGGGAAAGTACTGAAAGTGGAACTACAAATGACAGGCTAATAGAATAATTTGGAAAAGGACGCTTTACTAGATATACAAAAGAGACTGGCTGAAGTTTTCTAAATTAAAAGGGAAATACAAATGATAAACCAAGAGAATGACCTGATAATGTTTTCTTATTGGATCTACAAAAGAGCTTGTTAAAGCCTTGAAGATATCTGTGTGATGGGATAAAGAAGAATTGAAGAGAAATAAAATCCTATGACAATATTTGATTGAATTAAAGATTAAGACAGAAGTAAAAAGAAGGAATATAAAGTTGGTTTTTTTGATCAAGGTTAAAATAAGACACTTTTTTTGCAAAGTTCTGGTAACCCTTCATGGACTTTTTGCTGACGCTAAGATTAAAAACTTGATGTTTTAAGTATTTGCTTATAGATAAGGGATGGGATATGGGATGAAGAGATATCTGTTTGTAATCTTATAGGGGGTGAAGAGTTGCTAAATTTGTTTATGCTTATTGTGATGACAGTTGGAAGTCCTTCCAACAAGTATATTTCTTTTCATTTTCTTTATTATATTTTCTTTCTTTCTTTCTTTCTTTCTTTCTTTCTTTCTTTCTTTCTTTCTTTCTTTCTTTCTTTCTTTCTTTTCCTTTTTTCCTGCATTTATTATTCTAATCTTCTCTTCTCTTCTCTTTCTCTAAGCTAAGTTTGTATTAGTTTTTACTAATGTAATCAAAATTCTTAATAAAAATTATATTCAAAAATTATAAGTGGTCACATTTAAAACATTCAATCATAAAGGAAATAAAAATGTAGAATTCAAATCACATATTGTGACTAATACATTTGCTAAATAAAATTAGCTAAATTTGCTAAATAATAAAAGGATCTATTGATCCATTGAAAAACTATAAAGGCCACCATAGGGCTCTGGGCATCTAAAATATGACATTGTTATGCTGCTAATTTAGAGGAACTCAGCTGTAAAGAAGCCCCAGGTTGCATAAAAACACACAATCTACTGAGCATGTACAAAGAACATAAATGCCAAAGACAATAAAGGTTAAAGAGCAATCCAGATAGACAAATCAAGTATCAAACTAACACAATACTTAGTTAATCTTTTCCTGTTCCTCTAGAGGACAGATGAGTCTTGAATCAGATTCTCTTTTTACACCACTTTGAATCATGGAAATTCCACTTTAATCAGAGGTTGGGCAGGAAACTTAGATCTCTCTTCTCCACTGTTATCTGACCTCACCTTGGCACATCTGTTCTTGCTCCTTTCTCTGGAGTTGTCCTGCAGTTTTCAAAAGAACAGTTCTTTCCCTCCAGCAAGGAGGGGTTGGATCAACTGGATTTTGTACATGATTCAGACTATGCAGCTGTCCAACATGCAGATGTAGATTGAAGTCTGCTTGAGAGGCTGTGCATTAAGAATGTCTAAATTCTGCTGGCTAATGAGGGAACTCTCTTCACAACAATACTCTTTCAAGATGGGTATCAGAAGAACAGCAAGCTCTTATTTTTTTTTCATAAATGTCTTCCTGTTTAATAAAAACCTTACTGAAATCCAAAAATTTCTTTGTCCTTCCTCCACCCCTGCCCTGTTCACAAATCCAGTCTGCCTATACCAGATACTCCAGGCAAATTATTATATCCAGAAGCACTGAAGTCCTCCCAAACCCTCCAAATTCCATCCTCCACCCAAATTAATCTCTTTATCACCAGTTCATCAGGATGCTGTGTGCCCAGTATTGTTCCATGAGTTTCCATCAGCAGAAAGGGATTTTCTTCTTTTCCCCCAAAAGGCAGCTATTCACCAAGTTATAACAGGGAGCTTATTTAAGAATAAATCATAATCAAAGCTTCAGCAGATAAACAACAGAACTGTGAGAAACTGCCAGCTTTCTTTTGAACAAGCAGCAAATGGAGTAAAAATTAATGCTTAATTTTTAAGGTCATATATTGGTTATGTATGCACCCTCTACCTCCATTGAGATGCCAAGATAATAATACATGGCTTCCCAAGCTTCTGATAAGTAAGTCCCCTTTTTTTTTTCTGCATTAAAATCTCTAGTCTTAAAAAAATGTTTTATTCAGAATAACCTCCTCCAAAAGGAGCCTATCCTTTGAGTTCCTGTGTGAATTACTATCGTAAATGTCTTTCTCAGAATAGTCACACATGCGTTATTCTTAGGGTGAATGTATCTTTTGAGTCCCTGAATGGAAAATTATTGAGAGATCCTTTTACATTTGATGCAGCACCTCAGCCAAATTACGATGAGAACTGACTGGAAAAAAGTAAAACCAGAACAGTAACTTACTGTATAGAGAGGCAGTAGGCATTCTGCTCACTGTAGTCTGGGTTCATCAGCCTTCTGCTTTGTTCTCTCTCCTTTTTACACCATTTTCTAGCAATTCGTTCAAACATGATGGTCTCCCATCCTTAAATATCAACAACACTGATGTGTAACTGCAAAGAATGCAAACAAGATCCATGTCCTCCTGGAAAAATGGTTATAGTTCAGGAAGCGCACCTTGATCTAAAGTAACATTTCTCTTATGCACCGTATTTCTTTTAACAGTAATGTTTTCAGCCAGTTCACAAACAACATTTTTTTCTATGACATATTTTAATGCCAGGTTATTTTTAAAATTTTCTTGTGTGAGCAGAATTCATTAAACTAGACACATGTGTAAAAATATGGCAGGGTAATGTTCCTGAGTGGCTAGAGCATCAAATTCTTGCATCTATTACAACACATTAACTCTTATGGATGTTTGAGGCTGAACCCATTAAAACATCAATGTGATGATGATGATCACCTCTGTACAACCATTATCCCTCCATCTACAGATAACACCCACATTTTAAATAGCTTCTCTTACAGCATGAGATTTGAAATAGGAAAGTAGAATTCTCCCATCCTTTTGTAAGTTCAATAGCAATCTTGTCCTATGCCTAACTTTGCCTAACTCCTTTTGCTGTTTTGGGCTAAATTACTGTATGATTTGGACTAGGCCACTTTTGACTGCAAAAGAAGAAAGCAAGCATGCAATTGTGAGTTCTGCAGGCCTTTTGCACCATTGCAGATTTCGCTCAATAAATAATTCTAATTGCCTTTCATCTGAATTTCAGACTTATTGGGGTTAATTAATGGAACCCAATTTATATTGATCTTCCCTACCATTTGAATAGAATAAGGCAAAGGTAGACAGCGTAATCCCATGTGTACCAATGGGACTGTTTTGATGCCAGCTGGACTCTCTACCTCACTTGACTAAAATTCTTTTAATTAAGAAAAAATAAAAGGAAGTTGGTATGCTTTAAGAAAAAAAATCATCTTTATTTTTAAGAAAACCTCAGAGGCAGAGGCTCTATTGGTAGGCTTACCCTATTTGCAAGTCATAAACTGGGACCAAGACAAAAACAAAAGGGAAGCAAGTTGTCACAGATAATTAACTTGCAGTTCCCCTTTGTAGATCTGTACCACCCTATTTTCTGAGATGCTTTTTGTAAGCTGTCCTGGATTCCCCAGACTGCAGGATGAAACTTTATGGAATCTTAGATCCCAGTTAGAGTTTTCTGTATTTATTCAATGCTATCCAGTGATTGTCTGGATTTTTGCAGCCCATCCTCAAAGGTTATATGAATGGTGGGGATCAACCTCATTAGTTTGTCTTCCAGTAAAAGAGCATTTTGTGACCGCCACACACACCATGGCAGACATTTTGTGAACAGGACCTTTTCCCTAATTGCAGTTTTCTGCCGGAGCACTGATGACATGCTCTCAAAATTGGCCTCAAAGTTGCTTACTGCTTCAACAGGCTTTGTGACACTAAGCATGTTTGAGAATGTTCTGTAGAATATCTTAGGGCAGTGTTTCTCAACCTTGGCAACTTGAAGATGTGTGGACTTCAACTCCCAGAATTCCCCAGTCCACACGTCTTCACGTTGCCAAGGTTGAGAAGCACTGTCTTAGGGAGTAGAGAAAAATGTTACTATGCTGGCAGTTTTGTTAGATGTTAAAGTATTGTCAGTTGTTGGAAATTGCTGGCCGTGATCTTAACTGACAAAAGGTACATCTTGCCTTAATAGGTCATGCCCCAGTTGCCTTAAAATTAGATTACTGCATTGCACTCATTAAGGATCTATCCTTGAAAAGCATCTAGAAACAGAAATTGGTATGGAGTAAAGCCATTAGATTGCTAGTGGAGCTTGGCATTTTGATCATGTTTTTCTTATTTTAATTAAAGCATACTGGATGCATTTTAATTGTGGCCTGAATTCAATTCAACATTCTGCTTTTAATTTTTCAAAAAGCTTTCCCCAACCTGGATACCCCATCGAATATGTGTCCATATATTCTGGGAGTTATTGAAATCCATCCAGTTGAAGGGGACACAGGTTGGGAAGACTAATAGAGGTGAATATGTGTAGCTCAGGGTTGAACTGTGGAGTCCTTGGGGTTCCCTGCTAATCAAGGAACTACCAGAGGAGCAAAACAAAACCCCCACCCCCACCCCCACCAGTACTGGCAGAGCATACCACAGTGTATAAATAGAGAGCAAACCCACTCCCATTTTAGCACTGAAGATGTTACCTAGCCAGGTAATGAAATGCTTGCAAGAAAAGAACCAAGCTTAGAGAACCCCAAGGACTCCACAGTTGGAAAGACTGTTTAAAGCCATATACATCTTGGGACCTGGCTGCCTTAAGCACCAGTGTCTTCTACATGTTCCTTCCCATGTGTTTTTAGCATCCAATAAGACAGTATTTCAGATCTCCAGGCCTCATGAAGCTAGACCATCAAGTGCAAGTGATCTGTGAAACAGTGCCCACCTTGTGGAATGTTTTGCCAACTGAGATTTGTCAAGCTCCATCAGTATATTGTTTGACGTGGCATGTAAAACATGGCTTTAAGAGATTTAATTCTAAGCTGAACAAGTCTTGGTTATTAATCTTCTCTCAGACCTATTTTTGCGAATAACAACTTATTAAAAAAATCCTTCATCCAGTGTACCTGAACATCAGTAGATTCAATGTGGTGATGGACACTCCCTTAAGTTACTTTTTAAAAAGAGATGAGACAAATTCATAGATGAGCTGTGACAGTTTAGTCACAACTGCTAAATAAAAATGAAATGAAACATCATATTCCAGAAGCATCTAATTGCCTTCTGTTGAAAGCAAAAATCATCAGAAGATGGATTCTTACTCCAACCCAGAGAGATCTTGTGATCTTAGCCATAGTGTTTGGCAAAACTAGGTTCTGTCACTTAATATTAACCTATATTAAACCACAGTGTATCATTTACTCATCTCTCTCTCAGCTTTCTCTTAGTTCCTGCTAATCCATTTCACTTTTTTCTCTGCAAAACCCACATTGATTCATCTTAATCCCTCTGCCCCCGTCTTCCTCCTCCTTCTCCTCCTCCATAGCCATGCACATTAAAACCTCATCCATCATTGTTTTGTCTCCAGCTTTTTAATCAGGCCTGTGTGCATATTGGTTTGAGCATGTGGCAGTTTAATTACCCTCTTGAATACGCGAAACACATCTTTGTCATATCTGCTTATATCTGAAGAGAGCGCCGTGCTATAATGCTAATTAAAGTGGGATGATGACAATTTCTCTCCATACTCAAATTATATCCCATCTGTCTTGTCCTGTGTTCACTCTTTGGAATAATTGTGGGTTGGGAAAGGTTGTTTCCTTGGAGTTTTACCTAATGCAGGAGGGAAGATTTGGTTTTAATGAAGTTGCAGCAGGAAGAGGAGGAAGAGCAAGAGTAAAAATCATGCATATGCCAAGGCAAAGGGAAATTAAAGAAGCTTTCCTATTAATGCCTTTCTAATCAATCTATATCTATCTATCTATCTATCTATCTATCTATCTATCTATCTATCTATCTATCTATCTCTACACTAATTTCATGGGTCAGGGTTTCTGAAAGCACCATGAGGCAGCAGGCAATTCTTTTACCACCACTTACATCTTTCGTAACGGAACAGCAAGTATTACAAGGTATTGGGGACCTATGCATCATACACAAAGCATCTTCAGAACACTGGCTTTTACACACTTACAGTGCTAGTAGAGGACAAGCCAATGCTTGAACCAATATAGAAAAGGTTTTAAAGAAGAGAAAAGGAAAACCTCATATTCATTTTAATGGGCCAGACCTCCCCTTCCCTAAAAGTGACCTAATTTTCTGAGATCAAGTGATCCTCTTGGAAGAGATGATGTTTGTTTTGTGCTCTTCCAGTATTATGTCACTTGTTCCATTGATGCTGGAGCCCTACAGACTATACCTGCATGATCCTCTCAGAGATCATTTGTCTCTGTGGGTGGCAGCCCCTGGCTGGCCTTATCTGTCTCAGAAGCTAAGCAGGACTGGTTTTGCTTAGTACTTGGATGGGAGACTGCCAGGAAATTCTAGGAGTTCTAGGCTAAACAGGGAAGCAGCTTAACTTAAAGGAGATATTACCATACAGATTATACTGCCCTATCTGTATTCTGGGGAAGGATAGTTTATTTGGAGGTATTTTTGAAAGTCCCTCACATGGTGAAAGGTGACACATAATAAGAAATACTTTAGATCAGTTCTTAGCAGTACATCAGTTTTGTTATAAATGGCTTTGTGGCTGTAGTGTGAGACCATCCCTGTGGTTGTTAAACAATTTTTATGGCTCAGTGTGATCTATGAAGCCAGCAAGCAGGGCTTATATAAGAGATCATTGTTAAACAATAGCTTAGAGTGATAATGTGAAAGCCTATAAATAGTTCAGTGTTTCTCAAAGCTTGGCAACTTTAAGATGTGTGGACTTCAACTCCCAGAATTCCCTAGCCAACCACACATCTTAAAGTTGCCAGGTTTGAGAAACACTCAGCAACTGCAGTAGTTGCTTATTCAACAGACTGTGTTATATAACGATGCCCAGCACAATTTGGAATAGAAGACAGTCTATCATCTATATGATAACTTAAAATTTCACAATAAAAATAATAACATTTGATTCAAAGACAACCCAGACTAAGGTTTAAGGATAATCTCATGAACTTTAATTGGGTTTCTCCTCTTGAAACATAATGTAATTACTCATAGAACAAGGGTGCCAAAAGTGTGATTTAGGGGTTGCATGTAGTTCACCAACATCCATTTTGTGGCCTCTAGGACCCCTAGAATGGGTAGGACCCTCTTTTTGTTTTGATGAGGTTTGGGGGGCTTTAAGAGGCAATATAACTGTTTCAGGACCTGCAGATGCTCAGAACCTCTGAAATCCCACCACTCAAAATGGCCCCTGTCCTTGCCCACTTTTGGAGTTCAACTCTTGATGTGCTAGGCAAAGTCTGCCAAAGGCTTGAATAGACAGAAGTTGTGTTTTCCTGAAGCACAATCATACATGTTGACTCAAAAATACACTCCGATAAATTTAACCAGACAAGTTTAGGGTCATTTACTTGAGAGTAAATTGCATTGTATTCAGTGGAATTGACATCTAGAGAAAGTATGGATGTGATAGTGCTTTGTAGGATGCAGCCAATATATAAAGTTATTATTATCATTCATGTAATAAATGTTAGTGAATAGTATGTTATGGTGATTGTCTGAAACATAATTGTGTTCAAGGAATTGAGGTTGAAAATCAGTGCAAGGACTAAGCAGGGTATATCCAATAATGGTTACCACTAGATTCCTTTTGTTTCCATTCACATATAGCTTTGTATGCAAATACATCTTCATGCACCTAGAGAATACATTACCATTTATTTCAATACATTAACTCAACTTCCCAAGGCATAGAATTTCTACAATATTTTTCCCAACATGAAAATTCATATTAGAAACAGGGATTTATAAATCAATATTTCACACATTTCTTTTAAGAATGATATAAAGTACTAGATTTGTTGAAAAAAGCCTAGGGTTCAATTTTTTGCACAGCCAAAGAACTTGCATATCCTGACTCAAAGGCGTTATTTTTTTCCCCAGCCTAATGCAATGTTGAAAATAAGTTATGTAAGGGGCCTTGGAGCAGGATACTTCTCTAAAAAAAGAACAGAGTACGACTAAATTTGGTGTGATGGAAGAACTCAACCAAAAGAAAGAACGTGTTAGAAAATGGGCTGAATCTGGCTAGAAGCTGCAAAGAAAAAATTCCAACAATGCACCCCTAGATGGTAGCAGCTTGGTTTTTCAACTATGGAAGCTGGCATTTTTATTATACGTGCACACATTATAAACAAATGACAATAGAAATACATCATGCTGAATAAATTCATTCCAGAGGAATAAGTACTGATTTATACTCATCAATTGCTGGGCGGACATTCTGATTCCATGATTAGGGCAGAGGATAATAACGGTTTTAAAATTTGCACAAGGGAAGGACACTGGCTGTTGAAACCACTGAGAAATATTTCTAGAAGAGCAGTAATTTTTCACCACCACTCTTCATAGACAAGGCTTCATCTCCAGTTTTCACTTTATTATTTCTCCAAATTGAGTATTAATGAAAACATTATTTTTCATCAGCCAAATACAATTAATGGTAGTGGAAGATCGTAGATTGCATAGCTGCCAATTATCCAGGTTTGGCCGGTACAGTCATACTTTTTGGCAGGCCATCCAGCCTGAAAAAGATGTTCTGGTAAAATGTGGGGCTCCTGCTTTGATGCCATTTGGATATTGGGCTGGCTGCAGCAGCAGTTTTGTGGCAGCAGGAGGAACAGGGCAACTGCTCCTTCTTTAAGGAAACATAAGCAGTGATGCCCTGAGCCTCCTTCCCCTGACCGGGGATGTCATCTCTTGATTTGGTGTTGGTGCCAGAGCATAGGAACCAATGTAAATTGGAGACAAGATGAGACAAGGGAATGGCCAACACCAGAATAGAAATTATAGAGATACTGGCCACAATGTTGTTGTCCAGGCTGTGATGCTCATTAGTTGCAGAGGAGTGAGGCCAAGGACCTTTGTTTTTAAACACAAATTACTGCTCTTGACCATGGCTTTTCTGATACAGAACTGTGTTTTTATTCTCAGAATGTGGTTGTTGCATTATATCTAAACAAATTCAAGCAAAAACATCACGAAACAACATCCAGCTCCTCATACTTGACTAAAGGAAGGAGACTGATAAAGACCATCTAGGAAAAGAATATATTCCATTTGTAAAATATGTGCCTAGGGATTCTCAATACCCTACTGTGGGATTCATGGTATGAAGGTCCAGAAAGAGTAGATGCTGTCAGGCTCCTCCTGATTTTTGGCTACTATAGACTAACATGGCTGTCTTATATGGTATAAAGGGGTATACAGATACTGTCAATCATAAACCAAATGTGGAAAGTCAAAGGAGTTTGGATTCTAAGTGTTAATGAGCTCTTGGTCTAATGACAAACAAAATATTTTGAATTTCTGCAGGGTTTTTTTGCTTATTTGTTTTAAATTGCAGAATTATCTGCACTTTGTGACAAATGACAGTTTCAGTAAGTTGGTAGGCAGCATCTCCACTCATTACTTGGATATTTGGGGGGTTTGGGCTTGGGGAAGATTTTTCCCACATTGGCAACCACCATTTCAGCCTAGTTACAGATGGGACTTGAGAAGGAGAATGCGTGTGGCAGAGAAGGGGAGCGGGGAGCATAAATGAACAAATGTGCTTGGCAGTTTGTTGAATGGTTTCAATAGCTCATTAAAATAAGCAAATGAACTCCCATTTATTTGAACTTTTGAAAAATGCTTTACTGGCTGATAAGAATGTAATGAGGTCTAAATTCAAAAGCAATATATTAGCTAGGAGCAGCTCAACCTTGCATGCCTAGTAGAAAGTAGATCTGACTTAGTTCATTGTTCCAAGGTAGTAGTTCAGAAGACTTCAGCCTAAGAGATTTGGGTGAATACGTTTTTATAAAAGCAGCATACTGGATTAGAACAAATGAAATTGTTTTCACCACGTCAGCAGGTATTATAAAAACCTTGTAACTGTCTCATGCACTCCCTTAAAAAAACAAAAAAGGAAAAGAGTGTAAAATGCTGTTGCCACTCCATAATGCACACTGTGGTGAGGTGCCCATTTTCTTCCCTTAGCTCTTTAGCATATAATATGATAGGTTTCCTTCTGTAGCCTAAAGGGCAAGAAGCCTATTGTGTTCCATAAGCACCAGAGTTAGAAACTCAGAAACAAACCAGCTCAGAAGATACCCATACTGAACATTAAAAGAATGCTTTACTAGCTGATAATAAAATGTGATGAACTGAGTCATTTGAAAAATATTAAAGGCAGATAATGGTATAGTGCTATTTATGCAATGGCTCCTTCACACATTTGAGTGAGTCACTGGAAACCATGGTTTCTATATTCAAATATGACATTGCTCAACATATGTTAATTAAAAAAAATCCCAGAAATAGGATGCACTGTATGATGGGGACATGTATACATCAGGCATAGCTTCATAAGGTCTGTTGTAAATTCATGCAGCAAGAATGAATTACTGGGAGTTGGGCAGCAGATACATTTAATTATATAACAACAACAACAAAGCTGACAGCTATGTAAGTGGAGGCAGGTTCAATTCATACTCATTCCAGGGTTTGATGGAGACTTAACTCCAAGGTTTAGTTGGGGAATGTTGCATATCATGGTCAGTTGAGCAAGGGGATAGGTCAACCACAAAGATATGGCAGTACTGCTGTTTTAACAAATAATGGGACACCCCACAGTAGATACCATATGTTTGCTTCAAGAGGTCTACAAGTATACAGAATTGTTCATTTTATTTATTTATTTAAGCAATTTCTATGGCTGCCTGACTCACGGTGACTCCAGGTGGCTTACAGAAAACCCCCAAATAAAAAAACACTATACCCCCCACCCCTACCCCTGCGATGGCCACACATTTATACTAGCCATTTGATGGGCTCCATATCAACCTGGGAACCCCAGGCCCACTGGCAAAACCATGTCTTCAGGGCCTTGCAGAAGAGTATCATGGTGGGGGTCAGTCTTATCTCTCTGGGGATGTTATTGCTGCTGCTGGTGCTGCAGCAAAACTACACGTGTCTCCTCTGTTCTCCTCTCCCACCTGTTCCAAGATTACACCTTATTGGCACCTCTGCCATGCTGACGCAGGGGAGAAGGCTCAAATAGGAGGGGAGGGAGGCAGCACAGGTGCCTGCATTTTTTTCTCTACAGCCTGTTCTTCCACAAGTATCATGGTGGGGCCAGCCTTATCTCTCTGGGAATGATGTTCCACAGGGAGGGAGCCATCATGGAGAAGGCCCTTCTTCTTGGTTCCACTAGATAGACCTTCTTAATGAGGGGGACCCATAACATACCCTGCCTCCTTGATCTGGTGGGTGGGGCAGATGAAATTGGGAAAAGGCAGTCCTTCAAATAACCTGGACCCAAGCCATGTAGGGCTTTAAAAGTGATAACGAGCATCTTGAATTGGACCCAGAAGCAAATTGGCAGCCAATGCAGCTCCTGCAAGACAGGTGACACATGTGCAAATCTAGACTTGCATAAAACCATGGAGGCTGCTGCATTCTGAACCAACTGAAGCTTCCGGATACTTTTCAAGGGCAGCCCCATGTAGAGTGCATTACAGTAGTCAAGATGGGAGGTGATTAGGGTGTGGGTAATTGTGAGCAGGGCCTGTTGGTCCAGGAAAAGGCGTAATGGCACACAACCCACAGTTGTGCAAAAGCCCTCCTGGCCATGACTGTCACCTGCTCCTTGAGCAGGAGTCGTAAGTCCAGGAGAACCCGCAGATTACACACTGGGTCCATCTGGGGCAGTGCAGCTCCATCCAAGACCAAAGATGCCAATTCTCCATGAACCAAAGAACCCCAAACCCAGAGCCATTCCATCTTGCCAGGGTTCAGTTTCAACCCATTGCTCCCCATCTAGGTCTTAATAGCCTCCAGGCACTGCAAGAGGGAGGGCATGGCGTCACTTAACTCACCATGGGATGAGATATACAGCTGAGTACCATCAGCATACTGAGGATATCTCACCCCATGGCGACAGATGATCTCACCCAGCGGCTTCATGTAGACGTTAAACAGAAGCAGAGAAAGTACCAAACCCTGCAGAACCCTGCAAAACAGGGGCCGCAGGCCGGACCTCTTGCTCCCTATCAACACTGACTGGGAAGGGCCAGAGAGGAAGGAAGTGAACCAGGACAACACAGTGCCCCCCACTTCCAACCCCTGGAGCTGCTCCAGGAGGATACCTTGGTCAATGGTGTCAAAGGCCGCCACATGGAACAGTGTGGACTACAGTAATATATTACACAACTCATATTTCTCCTTTTAGGTTTCTTGTTCCTCTTCCCATATGCCAGAGAGTACAATGTGGTGCAAATCAATTTTTCCTTTTACTTATCCAGCTGAATAAACTTTAAATCAAAGTGTTTTGATTACATATTTAGATCAACGTAGCTGTTTTTAATAGAAGCAGAAAGAATAAGAGTTCAGTTATTGGCCTGAAGGGCCAGATGACTGAATGGTTATCCAACTACCTGCCTGATTTCTTCTCTCATTTCAAAAGTGGTTTGGTGGGAGTTTTCTTTTCTTTCCTTTCTTTCTTTCTGAGGGGGGGGGGGGGAGAAATCAGGCATCAAGTCCTTTTAATTAATGTAGACACACAAACTTCACAAATTTAGCAGCAAAGAAAGCAGAAATTCTGGCTAATCTCCCTAGAAGCTGCCTCATAATCCTAGATAAGAAATTGACAGATTTACAGCCCTAGCAAGTGAAAAAAAGGAGTATCTGCTGTTACAATTGTGGCTATGTCATTAGGAAAGACACTTGTTGGCAAGATCAAATACATCAGAAGTCTCTTGGAAAGGAGCATTTCTTTTCACGCTCTAATGTAATTAGCTACCACCCACACAAAATCCTTTTAATTAAAAAGAAATATTTTAGAAGCATGTTAGCAAGATGTATCTCCTTGGGCACTGATTGTCCCTATTTATCAGGGACCGTGGCAAACTGTGCACACTTTGAGGGTGACGTTTGTTGGAGAGATAGTTGAGGACTACTCCTCTGAAATCTCCCTTGATTTCATTTTGTGACTGATATGGAGAAATACTAGAAACTGGCTAAAAACCGGGAGACTGTGAGTTCTAGGCCTCCCTTAGGCATGAAAGCCGGCTGGGTGACTTTGGGCAAGTCATTTTCAATGAGCCCAGCCCACCTCACAGGGTCGTTGTTGTGGGAAAAATAGGAAGAGGAAAGCGTATTAGGTATGTCCTCTGCCTTGAGTTATTTAAATCTAAATCCAAAAAAAATACAGAAAACTACTGGTGCTACTTTACATCATTGGTCTATCTAGCTAAGATAGTTTATAGTATCTTCCAACCATCATTATGCTAAAATAATGGCAGTGAGGATAGACCATATGTTAATTTAGTGATGGCTGGGTGATGCTATGAAGATGCTATAAATGAATTATCTCAACTCCCAGCAGTCCTAAGTGAGAAATACTGGGAATTGTAGTTCAGCTACAGCTACAGGGTCTTCCTTTTGGTCTACTCAGATTCAAGGATTTCAGGTAGAGATCCTTCAGAGTCCTAGTTGAGATGCCAAGGATTAAATTTAAGTCCTTTCTCCCATCGCCTTCCTCCCCAAAATTTGTCTTTTTGAAACATTTGGGAACAGTTGATTGGCAGTAGTTTATGATTAACAGTGGGTTCATTTATTCATTTACAAGCTTATAAACTACACAAATCAAAGCCAAAAAGTGTACAGTTCCCCATCTTTGTAAACTTAGAATAAAATCAGAATTAAACATAACACTATAATGTAGGAAAAAATATAGATGTATAGATTATATATATATACACACACACAATTCCATACTCAGACAACCAAAAATTAAAACCTCATTCTTCATCAGATGAAGCAGTCATTGCATTCCAGCATCATAGCCTAATGGAACAGCCACATTTTAATGGACTTTCTGGAAGCCAGAAGGGACCATTCTGATGTCTTGGGGCAAGCTATTCCAGAGGAGAGGGCTGCAACTGAAAAGTTACACTCATGAGGTCCCTGCAGATGACAGTTCCTGAAAGGACCCCACAATGAGCCCATCCTACTCAAACCTGTCATAAGGGCTGATATTAGAAAGCAGTCCTGCAGATACTGAGGCCTTGAATTTTGATGGGTTTTAAAGGTAGCAATCACCACTTGGAATCCACATAGTAGCCTGTGCAAAGGTGCTACATGGCTGTAGAGAGGCACATCCATACCTATTTAAGCTGCCACATTCTGGACCAGCTATAGCTTCCTAAGGCTGGCCAAGGGCAGCCCCATGTAGAGAGTATTGCAATAATCTAGTTGAGAACTGACATTTGTGTCAGCTTGCCATTAGGATTACTTGCCATCTTCTGGCAGCCAATGAGTGGGATCACATCCCCTGTAGAAAATCTTTGATCCCTTGTGTCCTCATCTCTGAGCCATTTGCACAGCAGATATCATGCAATGCATTTGAAAGCCATCAATTATTCTGAAAGCATTGCCAGATTTGCTGTAAGAGTAAACATTCCATTACACTTACTTAAAGGCTGAAAAGCAGCGTAGGCACTTAAAAATAAATGGAAAGGAAACTATTATGGCTGGTTTATTAATAAACTGTTTCAGAAGCCAATTCAGGGCAGTTATTGCACTGTAAATGATGCAGAAATTGCACAAGAATGCCCTTATTTTCATTGGTTATAAATGCTGGAGGGTATTATATTTAGTGTTATCTTCTGTACTTCCTACAAAGACAGGAAATCATTATTTTTTTTAATTGCATTCCAGAGATTAGTGCAACATAAATACTGAAGAATAAAAGAGTTCCAGTCATACATGTGCCCCTGTGCAAATCTGCATGTAGAGGCACTGAAGAGAGATAATATTCCTTGATATGAAAATAGACCTGTTACAAGCCCACTGGAAGAACAGTTCTTCTTTCTTACCTGTTTCAGAACCAGTCCTTTCAGTGTTGTAGGTGCCCAAATACACATTCAGCAGATGCCTGTAGCCAAGGCATGGCCACTTTATATTCAACCCCCATGCTGCTTCTTCACCTTCAAAATTACAAAGCCACGTTGCTCTGCTGACAGTACAAACCCCATCCAGAAGAATTCTCTTTCAATCAACTCTTATGCAATAAAGCCATATATTAAGAATTCAGTGCTTCCTGCTCTGAATGATCTTTTCTGGTCTACACCCTTCTTCCCAACCTTTCCTTCTTGAATTCCCTTGAAAAATTCCACCATTTTTTCCTTCTACCTCTCCCTCCCCTTGCCTTTTTTCTTTTGAAGTGTATGATCTACTCCATGCTCTTGCAAAGAGTAATTAGCTATTCTGTCTTTTCCTTTTCTTCAGACCTCAGCTTGCTTGAGAGGTCTTTCTGAAGTTAAATTCCTGCCACCAAATTAGCTGTTCTAGTGCTTCCTGAACAGCTCAACCAGTGAAATATCAGACTTCATTGCCTCATATACAATATAATAAAGGCTAAAGCAGGTTTTTCCAGTATCTGCAATTGTTTAATTTTACTGTAAGTCTACATTGTTTGTTTTTTAAAAAAATGTATCTAAGCACACCAATCTGATCTCTGTACACAAAGGAATTTGTATTCTCTCATACAGCAAGTATGACCAGAGGACACATTTTACATAACCTATTAAGTTTTAAGAAGAATCTGTAAAACCACATGAAATACCAAAAGCATGCAGAAAGCATGGCCAATTTTGCAGTTTATGAAAAAGCAGAAGAATCCAGAATGTGGAAGTCTTGGAAGAGGGGTGCCTTCATCAGCACTCCATTGCTGATAGCAGCTAACATTTCCAGGCAAATGGCGACCACACAACACCAAGCCATGTAGTATGTGATAAAATGCAGCCTTTTTTCTAGTTTCATAAGGCAGCCTTCCTTGAAGAGTTTCTCTGACTGGTTTAGATCACCGCTGCAGTCCAAGTAAGTCTCTTTACAGCAGCTTTCTGGGACAAAGACACGTCCACTTTGGAGATACTTCGGGAGCGCTCCTATCCAATCAGTGTAATTGTAGATCCCGCAACACTTCAGTTGCTTGTGGATGGAATCAACAATCTCAGTGCTGCAATGACTGCGAAAACTCCAGTTGTATTGGTGAAAAAACTGACCCAGGCTGCTTTTCAACTGGTAGCCTGCTTTGGCAGAGTAGACTTGGGTCATAGCAGCCGAGGAGGCTTCCAGGCAGAACAGGACCAGCAGCAAATACATTAGAGTCCCTTGATGATAACGAGAATTTCTCACAGGGATGTACATTGCCAATGACCCAGCTGGGAAAAGGAAACCAGCAGCCAGGATAGCCAGCCAGCCTGGCAGAAGGAAAAACTGATTTGGAAAGAAAGCTTGATAGCTTTTGTAGGTAAGGATCACAAACATTCCTCCAAATAGCAACGGCAGAGAAGCTCCCCAAAGAAAGAAACCAATGAAGGTCAGAACAATTTTAGCTAAAGCTCTGCCCCAGGACTCAGTGGTACATAGCAAAGAAGGGTTGAAATTGGGATTAAACCCAATCCCTCTCATGTTAAGATATTTCATCATACTCCTATATATATTCTTTTTTTCTTTCTTCCTATCTCTCTCCCTCCTTCCAGAAATGCCTCCATCTGTAGGCAGGTGCAGATGATATCCAAGCTTTATACCCAGTTTCTTTCTAATTAGAGAGTATCAGTCTCTGTTCTTTATAGCTTGGCGTTGAAAGTGCAGTCCTCATCCTGCAAAGCTTATGAGCCAGTGCTAATTACAGAAACTGGGTTCACACACTGCACTAAACATGGTTCACTTAGTCATAGTTTGTGGAATACATCACAGTTCTATGCATTTATAAACCATGTTAGATGGATTTACAAGGCAGCCTTCATTTCTGGTTTCTCATTTTTAATCCCCTTGTCTTTCACTTAAGAGGTGAATTAAAGGGGAATAAACAGCTTGGCACATAGTTGAACTGCACCAGCAAGAAGCCTAAGAATCCCAGGATATTTAACTGAAGATAAAACACATGCTGTGGTTATTACCCTTTTGTTTTCAGGACACAACAAGGAACAACAAAATGAAAGTTGGATTTATTTGACAGTTGTTTATTAGATATACTTGCAATTTTGGGTGAGCAGGTCTTATCCTGAAAAATGCAGAATGTGTGACACATCACTGTGAAAGCAGATTACCAAATGTTCTATAACTAGCTTGCTTGTACAACTGTCAGTGGATTAAACCAACCAACCAAACCTGCCTACTCTGCTCTTATACCTCGAACAGAAGCTCACTGTGCACATCTCAGCAGGTGAGGATTATCACAGGGTGTATTTGCAAAACACATTGAATCACAGAGTAGTAACCACACTAGCCTAGAATGTTTTATGACCCTAGCCCATATGATCAGTTTATAGTTCAGCCTGTTGCAAAAATCCAGAAAATTAAATTACTTCAGTAAATTATGGTTAACTTTGTTATGAATTCTGAGAAGGGTTAAGATTGTGCAATTTTAAGACAGGATCTCAGCCTACAGGCTGGAATGAGTTAGTCTACAGCTCAGAAGGTTATATAACACCAACCAAATTGCATTATTTACTTTCTGGGTTTATATGCCATCTTCCTGTTAGAATACTCATGGTGACTTGTAATTTAAAATGATATGTACACTAAAAATATAAAATCCCATAATAAATACTAGAAAAATAAATATGAATAATAAAAATATAAACTAAAGATTGTTTCAACCAAATTTAAGTGGCATTTAATGGGTGGAGTAGTTCATTAATTCAATAAGTACATATCTGAATTTTCTACACGAAGGTAAACTTTTAGGCTTTAATAGCAAAATCTCATCCTCTGTTGTAGTCTCACGTAGTTATTTAAACTGCAATTCTACAACTTCTATCCAAAAGTACACACTACTGAACTGAAATATACTTTTAAAAAAAGTAACATGAATAGGATTGAACTTCCTAGGGCTGCCCTAGATGTCAGCTGCAAAATGGAATCTTTGTTGCCCTCTAGTGGCCATCTCAGTTTTTCCAGCCCAGATCTGGTAACTCTTCCTCCCTTCTTCTCTGTTTTACAATTGCTTCTACATATTTGATATTCTAAAACAAACCAACCAAAATCCTGGTAAAATGGGAAATCTGAACATATGCAGTTTTGCACTCAAGATCCTGGCAGTGTCATGGTTATAGGAATAAAATAGTTTCTGTAAAGCTCTTTCTTGAGCATAAGCCTCACTGTTGTAATTTTCTTTTTCAAGAAGGTAAATTAAAAGTAACAATAAGAAGTGGCAACTCTACCACTTCTTCACTATAAAATGTTTTGAAATATAAATATCTGTATGGTCATATTGAATTCCTTGGAACCACAGTGCCCTGAACTTGAGCCTTAAGACCTTTCTCTAGTTGTAGCACTGATTAGATTTCCTTGGAAAGAAGCATATACAGTGGTACCTCGGGATACAAACTTAATGCGTTCCGTGACTCTGGGCGTATCCCGAGTTGGTCGTAACCCTACGCAAATTTCCCCACAGGGTTCAATGTAAATCCGGTTAATCCGTTCCGCCCTCTGAATTTGGTTGCACCCCGAAGCAAATTTTCCCATAAGGTTCAATGTAATTACCGTTAATCCATTCTGGTGTCTGCGGACCACGTGTCAGGGCCGGGAGAACGGTCAGGCGCCGGGCGGCGCGGTGGGAAAAAGGCCGGGCGCTGCGCGGCGCGGCGGGAGAACGGCTGGGCGCGGCGCAGCGCGGCACAGCAGGGCGGGAGAACGGCCGGGCGCGGCGCGGTGCAGCGGGGCGGGAGAACGGCCGGGTGCGGCGCGGCAGGAGAACGGCCAGGCGCCACATGTCAGGGGCGGAAAAATGGCCGCGAACCACGTGTTGGGGCGGAAAAATGACCGTACCCCGAGGCGGAGTTCGCACATCGAGGTAAATTTTTGCAGCCGAAGCTGGTCGTAACCTGAAAAGTTCGTTAGTAGAGGCGTTCGTATCCCGAGGTACCACTGTACTGTATGAAACTTCCCTATTCTTTTGGTTTGCCTTGTAGTTTCTGATTTTAATTTATCCCATGGTTTTGACTTGGATTTGGGTCCCCCCGCCCTCTTTTTTTTCTTTTTTTAAACCAATCTCAGGTGTCTCAGGAAGAGAACAGGCACAGGAGAGAAGGACTATATCTCTAGCATTGCTCTTCACGTCTCAACCTTCTTGTGATGGTAGGGAAGGTATATATTAAGGAGAAGAGTCCTTATATTTTCTTTCACTGATACTGTGAAACAGAAGAACTAAGCCTTGAGGCAGAAAGAGATACAAAAAGAGCCCCAAGTTTTCTCTTTGTACTACACACTCTGTGGGGAAATAGTAGTATTGCACCTTTCTATCTTCCCCCTTTCTCTCTGCTCATAAAACTTAATGAGATATTAACGTTTGAGTTACAGCTCTCTCTATAGTTTATTCTATATGCTTTAAAAGGTGTTTGATGGCTAAGACAGCCTCCAGAGACATTTTACGGCCCCTCACAGCTATTCCAGCGTGGGCTCTGCTGTTTTCTCTTTCTGAAGAGCACAGGATAATTTTGGCAAGTTATCAAGGTGCCTGTCTTTCTAAATATTTCCCTGATACATAATTCACCACTCGGTTCTGACTCTTTGCACCTTGTAAAAGCAAGAGGTGTGGAGGGGGGAGGGGAAGGGAATATACCACTGAAATATTGTGCTTTTTCACTGAAAGAGTGAGAAGATAAGAATCCTGAACCACTAGAACCCACTTCTTCTGGCGATCACAGAACTGGTAGAATTCTGCAGAGCCACCTGCATTGAACTATCACTGTTTTCTTCACTCCTCTGTAACACATCATTGCCCTCATCTTGTTGCCAAGTTCTCCTCTTTTAAAGATGCTTCATTAAAATTGTACTACTGTACTGCAAGTTCCTGGACGGCCATTCTTTAGGGCAGGGATGCTGAACTGCTGGTGCTGCTGACTTCAACCCCTGTAATCCATAATTGCTGGCCATTTTGGTTGGTACTGATAGGAACACACATCCAGCAGTCTTTGGAAGACCAACTTTATCCCAGCTTTGGAGGAAGGAGCACAGTATAACGGCTATGCTCTGCATGTTTTGAATGCAGAAGATCTTAAGATCAACTTTTGGATCTGGTAGCAAGGATTTGGTAACAGATGACATGTTTCAAATGTACCTGAGACTAGGAATAGCAAGTCCTTGTCAGAATAAATAATACTAGACTAAATGGAAAAATGGTTGGATTGAATATGTAGCAGCTTTCTGTTCCAGTGGTCAGTTTCATCCAAAGATCACTACAACCTAAATTTCAGAGTAGGCAAGCACTGGAAATGCAGCTCCACTAGTGGTATTACAAAGAAAGAGGGTAAGCAAGGGATTTCCTCTTTGTTTCTCTTCTCTCTGCTCTGCTTTTTCCTAATGATATTAGGCTCTCCCTTCATCTGCTTCCTAAGGAAAAGGAGTATTTTCTTCTCCCTCTCTCCCATTTATAGATATTTTTGTACTTCTTTTGGTTAATTGTCTGCATTTTGTTGTATTTATATTGTTGTGAGCCGCCCAGAATTGGTTGGAGATGGGTGGCATCCAAATCAAATCAAATCATATAACAAATAAATAAAATGGCCACCCACCTAACCAATGAAACTCTAGGAGCATAATGAGGCCACAAAGCTCAGAGAGGCAAGATTTTATTGGAATGTGTTAACTTCCGTAATAAACTTCACTTGTCCTTTTGGACTATAAGCATCTTTCTGTAGATACTCTACATGGGCTTGGTTCTGCTTACACAGATATGCACTGATAAATATAGGCCCTAATAAATGAACTGGAGGGTTCTAACCAACATTACCATAACATTTTTACTACACTGAGTGAATGAATCTTTAGTGCATGTATAAATAAATAGATTCATGTTTACAGCAAGGGCATTCCATCAGGCAGTGAGAAAGAAAAGAGAAGTAGGGTCATGTCAGTCCTATGGAGAAGTCAACTACATCCAGTTCCTCCCTCTATGAACTGTCACTTGGGAACAAATGTTCCATCAGGTTGAATTAAGAAAAGAAAGGAAGCAATGGGAAGCAGAAATGTGCCATCTCTGCTGAGAGTCTCATAAATTTCAGTTCCTTCTTAATTGTAAGAATTAAATTACAGGCTTTTGTATTTAATCAACAGAAAAACATAAAAGCATACAACAGTAGTGAAAGACAAAGAAAGAAGAAAGCAACACAACAACATCTATGGAGATGGGAATAATGCTTTATTAAAACATCTTTTTGCTATATGCTCAAGTTATCATGGTCTGGAAATAAGTAATTATCATAAGACAAGATTTAATTTTTGGACATCTATATTCTTTTGAACTATCCAACTATTACATGGAAATTGATGGCTGAGCAACAGAAATGTATTCTCCATGCCATCCTTATTGCTAAGAGATGAATTCCTCAATTTTATGGCCCCAATTACTCAGTGGATTGAAGACCTGATATTACTTGTGGTTTGTGATATATAGATGATTACAATGAAATACAGGGATCCTTTATTGAAACTTGTATGCGTGTACACACACACACACACACACAAATTTGTATGAGAACTTACAGGTTGCCTAAAGAGTGAATTAAAGATATTTTACATCAATAAATAAAGTGCCACACATACCATGTCATTTTTATACACAGATGTTTGGAAGTACATATTGGAGACATATATTTTGAACAGCACATTATATGTAATTTGGGTTAACATTTATTATTTCTTAACTAAAAGGACAACATTCCCTTTGGCTTTTAAATCAGAAAGGAGAGAGTAAGCAAATATATTACAGAGCCTTCAGCAATAATACTGATTGTTGATGGTGAAGTGATGCTTGGCATAGGGGTATTATTAACAATTCACTTCTTATATTGTGAACATTTGGAGGACATGAGAACTGTAGAAACAATATGTGATATTGCTACTTTGACTAATATTCCTATCTGCAAATGTAATTATGAATCACATTCTGGTGTTGCAGGAATACGTTCACATTCTCTTTCATTTCAATTTTCAGTTACCTTAATAGCAGTTATGATAACTGAAACAAAGATGGGTACCGTTAACTATGAATTAACAAAACAATATGGCTTGTTTCTCTAAGCTATACTTTTAACAAACCACACTTTATTTGGCTTTAAATATAATGGCTGGGATAACATATTATATTGTGCCATAATGTGCTTTAATGTGATATACAAACACAGCCATTATGGTTTGCAATCCTCAGTTATGAATTAACAATACACTGGAACATTTATTAAAACATGTATTAGTTTGGAAAATCTGTAAATCCAGTCAGTGAAAAACTAGTTTAAAATGGAAGTGAAAATTTCCAATCTTTTTCTTTTGGTCACATTGATGGAGAAAAGAGAATGTGCAATTCAGGTAAATGAAAAATGTAGTCACAGTTCTATACAACTGAATCAAGGAAAGTGATTTCCTCTGGAATGTCCATGTCAGAAGATAGAAGCAGTTGGAATTTATATGATTAACATGTAGGAATTTTAGATTTCTTTTGTACCTCATCTGTCTTCCATTGGTTGCAAGATGGGGCACATAAACTTTCAAAGAAGACCTGATACACATTACACATTAAGCGATGTTTGGTTAACTATGGTTTGTTGAATAATTTCGATTGATTCACACAATTTGTTAAGAAATCAACAAATTTCTTAACAAATTTATAAATTGCAACATCTGAGTTCATACAACAAGCTGACAAACAAGTAATCCATATTCTGGCTTAGTGAAATTTGTGAAGGGAATTGTAGTTCTCATCTCATCATTATTATTGGAAGGATTATATATTGCCATTTTAGTACCAGCTTAGCAAAGGTAATTCATAACCCTTCAGATAATATTAATCATAATAATAGTCTTCAAACAGCCTTGGTTCACATGTAGCTAGATTGTAGATTGTAAGGCAGATCTGGAAAATCCAGATCGTTCTTGGAAAATTACCTACTAACAATAATGAAAAATAAAATACCTGGATCAGGAAAAAAGAGAACAATAGGTTGGGTTGCCTCAATATTTTTCTGCTTATAGTATGCTATGTTATGTGGCTAATATTTATATTACATTAAAGTGTCAAGATCTGGGGTGATTTATTGTTATAAGCCAGGGAACCAGTGTGGTAAAGCAGTTAATAAGGTGGAATAGGAGCAGGGAGTAGCAGGTTCTAGTCTACCTTGAGCTACAAAAGCTTGCTTGGCGCCCTTAACCAACCTGCCTCATAGGACTAGGGAATGTTACTTATGATATATTGAGCTCATAAATGAAAGGCAGGATATAAATCTCGTAAGTCTTTCGCAGAGGGACTTCTTTTGTATGAAGTTAGAATATCAAATATGTATATGGAAAGAAATATTTTGGGGGATAACTCTCTTAGTTATACCTAAGTCTGGCTCTATTACAAAAAGTAGTGGAAAGTTTTACCCTCTATTCTATCTTTGATTTTGTTTTTGAGGGCCCACGAGAGGTAATGTTGATTTTCCTATCATTTTAGTGAGAGGTATTTTAGTCATGCACAAAGATTTTATGGTGCCATCTTATTGTATTAGATTGGGAGGGGGATCCAGGGGAAATATTAAATTAGAATAGTCTCACATTTCTTTTCCTGTGGCAGATCATTTGAACATGATGAATGTTGTCCTGTTTTCTCTAAGATTGTTTCTGCATATGAAGTGATGGCTGAAATTCAAATGCAAATGTAATCATTAATATTGCTTAGATAAAATATTTAGTGATATATTGCTGAAAGCACAATCCTTCACGTTAATAAAACAGCTAGCACATTTCTTTCTTTCTTTTTTTTTGGCAAATTTACTGTTATATCAATTGAAGATAAATAGTGAAATGTTTGATGGGAGACAGAAGGTCAAATAGTCATTATCATAAACTGGATTGGCTTTAGAGCTCCTTTAGCCTTATTTTATTTACAGGAAAGATATTCTAAATGACATCTGGACTGATTCCAGGACAATATTTCTGAACAATACTGGAGAATGCAGTAGGGGCAACCAGTGGGGCATTTGAAAACTATGCATATACCAAATTTAGGTCCTTAGGTAACAAAAAGACCCACTAATTCTTATAAAGAAACAAGTCTCTAGTCCATCATGATGGAGCATCACTAGGTACCATGACGCTTACTCACTTTCAAAGATACCTGGCAATTTCTATAAAGTATAATAGTGTGAATTTCTCAGATGAGAATTCTTTGTTTAGTATTCATTTAAGTTGAAATATCCATTCATAGAAATAAAAAATAGCCAATTATGAGCCGTCCAGAGTCACCCTCTGGGGGAGATGGGCGGCATATAAATTAATTAATTAATTAATTAAATAAATAAATAAATATCCATCATTAGCGATATGATTTGGGCCTCTAAGGGTCTCTTAATTGGAACAGTAATCCTTACGTTGATGTACTGTAGCTTCAGGTGGCATTGGAGTCAGTTCTAACCAGCTACATGGAGCCAATATTTCATGAGGATTTATGTTACAAATAAAATTTGGTTGTGGAGCCAAATCAGAGTAGTGGTAATACAGTCTATCCTCTATTATTATTTGGGAAAGAGAAAGAGAGAAAAAATAGGGTCTAGTAGAAGCAGGTAAGAGGCTGCCTGACATAGCCACAAATAATAAATGAGTTAAACAATTTGTTTCTACTTCTTTACAACTCCTAATAAAAAATGATCTGGCTATGTTCAAATTATGCAAACAAGAGAACAGGTTTGGGTGAGGGGGAAGATGTTACAACTCAATCCTATTTATGAATATTTCCATAATTGCCCAGAACAATATAAAATAGATCACTGCTATGAGGAGCTTAAAATTTACATTTCTTACTCTTGGAGAATTAATGCCAGGAAGGAAATGGAAGTGAAAGAGGAGGATGCAAAGTAACATTAGATAAATGTGAGAAAATATAATTGCATATCCTTAAGTAATTTATTTTTATATAAACAGTGTATAAACTATTAAAATATAGCTTTACAAAAAAAGTGAGGGAAAAATAAAGAAAAGATGATGTCATAATAATGATGGTTTATATAAAGCTTGATGTTTAAGGGAATGCTAGAAAAGATACTACACAGATTTACAATTACTTTAATTGTATTTTCTGTTTTATTTAAAGGAATTTTATTATATTGCTCATTGTTAGTTCCCCAGAGTTATTTATATAAGAATCTCTCTCTCTCTCTCTCTCTCTCTCTCTCTCTATGGCAACACATGGGTTAGATTGCTATATGGATATGAAACATATACAGGACATTCGCTGGGCAATTTGGTATTTTGCATTCATATTTATGGGGGTGTGCCTTCATTTCAATATTGACTCCTGGCAACTGCCTGGACAAGTCCCTGCAGTTTTCTTGGTAAAATTTCAGAAGTGGTTTGCCATTGCCTCCTTCCTAGGGCTGAAAGAGAGTGACTGGCCCAAAGTCACCCCTCTGGCTTCATGCCTAAGGCAGGTCTAGAACTCTTGGTCTTCCGGTTGCTAGCCTGGTGCCTTAAGCACTAGACCAAACTGGCTCTCTGGCATTCACATTGAATCTGTTGGAACTCCTCCTCAATTGTGTATTATTCTTAAGGCATTTCAGGTAGCACAGGCTGCTCATGCTACTCCCTGTTGGCCACACTCCCTTAAATGCATGTCATGGAAGATGATATAACATGATACACTATCTTTCCAAGAAAAATGTTTTTGACTTTTTTTGTTTTTTGAAAATCAATGGAATGGGTTTTTGTTTAAGGTGAACTACTCTCTTTTGGTTTTAAGGGGTGTGAATACAAAACAAAACATTATTTTGTTTTATGTATATTGGACACCTAGAGAATATTTAATAAGCACTGGTTGTCATCCCTCTACTGTTGGAGATGAAATCCAGCAACTGGAACATTAATTTATATGAATTAGGCATCTCCTTGTATTGCTGTATTTGGGGCTCAAAGATGATTTAGGGTGCTGCATGTTCAGGATGTGTATGTAATTTTTGGCAATCTCTCCAGTATCTGAAATATATCAAAGCAAAAGAAAACATGAATTCTGTGCTAGGGGGATGGCCAGAAAAATTATTATACAGTATTGGAAGAACCATGGATGTCTGCAGGGTATGATATAAGAAGTCAAGATGGTGGCCACAACAGTGTGATCAAAGGTCCATCCATTTTTTATGCGCATTGCACTGTCATGGCCACCATTTTGATTTTTTTTCTCACATCCCTTGGATACCCCTGAAAAGGACAACCGTACAGTAATGAACACCCAGTTTGCAGCAGTGGATTGCTGATGTTTGTCATTGTTAACAGTTCAATGAGATTTTTTTTGTTTCTGATAAAGAAGCAAGGAGAATAACTTTTTGGAATTGTTGAATACATGATTCAATTTCCAGGCATTTTTTCTTTTCTAAATTTAATATAATATTGTTGTGATCACTATTAGTATTATATTGTTTCTTTGTATATTAAAGCATAGCACTTCAAAAAGCAAGAACTTTATAATAGGTGTTCCCAAAATGTTTCCTCCTTTTCATTTCACTCTCTCATCCATTGGAAAAAAAATTGCAGAAAAGTGTCAGGCAATGCAGTCATTCTTATTATAAATTTGTAGCATGAATTAATCAATTTAAAAGGCCTCCATTAAAAAAAAAACTCATTTACTCAAGAATAATCTGCAAAAAAAGAGGCAAATGGAAAGAAACATTGAGTATATACCATGACGGTTACTTCCTGTTTCATGTGAAGAAGATATCCAGGGAGGCAGGAACCTTATGACCAAGATCTGGCTTTAATTATTAATTTCTGCTAGCTTCTTTCATGGCAAATCTTAAATTAATACAACTATGGAGGAGCTCATAATCACCAAGGAGAAAGCAGGAAGAAAGCAGGAAGGCAAATGAGCAAAAACTCCCACTGGGATTATGGCACAAGCCTGATAATGCATTAAGGATACTTTTCCTCCTTACTGTATGGGAATGGATGCTTCCTTCATACCAAGTAAAAAGTAACTTTTATAGTGAGTCTCCAAAATTTCTTTCCCAGATTGGTGTGAAGGAGGCACTTTCCCAATGGGTTGTACAGAAGCCAGTGACTGATAGAGTGGGTTATAAACATGAGTAATTAGTTCCAGTTGAAGCCCAAGACCAAAATATTTTATTTTATTTTGAGCCAAATGAAATTTAATGAGGAGAAACCACCTGCTCTAAACTCTTTTTCCAAAGTCTGCCCCAAGAGAGGGATATGCATCGATCTTGTATGCCTGATAAAAGATAAAAGATAAAAGAGAGGGAAAAAAGAGGAAGATGATGTCCAAATGGCTGTCTGATGTATTTCTGAAACTGAAGCATTAGTTGAAATGGTTCAGAAACTGAGGCTGTTCTAGCAGAATGAGCTGCAATCCTCATTGGTTTAGGCAGCATCTGAAATCAAAAATATACAGTTCCTAGAAAAGTTAGAAAAAAGAAGACAATCTTTAATCTATTTTCTTCAACATTTTGGTAAGCTGAATGTATATTTTAGATGCCCTGCATACATTTAGGTTCTTTTTCAAAGAATGAAAAGTTTTAGAAAGAGGGAAGGATGATTGTTCTCTATGAAATGAAAGAAAACAGTTTTTGGGAATGATAGATGTATCTAGTCTTAAGATCACCATCCTTGTTAAATATACATAGATGATTTCTTACTGACAAGCTACCTCAGAGATTTGCCTAGCAGAGCTAATTGCCACCCAAGATAACTTTAAATGTTAACATCCATAAGGAAATTTAAAGTAAAATGCAAACTGAGGCCTCATGAGGGCTTTCAGAACCACAAGGATATGGATACAGTGGTACTTCAGGTCATGAACTTAATTCGTTCCGTGACTCTGGTCACAACCCGAATTGGTCACGACCCAAATCAAATTTTCCCATAAGGTTCAATGTAAATACGGTTAATCCGTTCTGAACCATATATATTTTTTTTTTAAACCACAAAAATATGAAACAAAATACAGTACAGCACAGTATGAAGAGAGAGAATGTTGACCTTGCTCGAGGCGACTTCTGGCGTGGAGGACAGGAAGGTGGGTGGGGAGGCGGTTATTGTTTGGAGGGAGAGTCCCCCTCCCTACAGGAAGCCACGACCACGTGTCACAGCAGGGAAAATGGCCATGGATCCTGTTCGTTACCTGATGCGGAGTTCATGAACGGAAGCAAAATATTGTGAACGGTGCTGTTCGTGACCCGAATTGTTCGTGAACAGAAGCGTTCATGACCCAAGGTACCACTATATATGGAAAAATGGGGGGGGGGCACACTTGCTTAAATTGGTTGATTAGGACAGTTTGATTAAAGGAAATAATCAATGCATCCTTGTGGATGAGGTATATTCCCATTGATTAAAAGAGGGAGTTATAAGACTGCTATTGAAGTTCTCTTAAGACCCAGGAGATCTGTCAACTACAGGCCAATCTCAAACACTACATTTCTGGGAAAGATGATCAAGAAACAGATCACTCAATTATAAGTGAATACTTTATGCTACTGCTATAATAATTAGATTTTTTGTTTTTTTAGGTGGGGGACTCTCTGGGAGTGGAGGCTATTCCCCAAAGCAGAACTCTGAAGTGATACTCATGACCTTATGGAAACTTGAGAAAGTGTCTATGTATTTTGGCAGGTTGGGCATAAATATAGGCTGCTATCAGACCTATGGAGATTAAGGAATCTGATAGGTGGAGAGCTACCTTGATTGTAATGTTTCCAACCTGAATTTGATGTATTTCAAATCCAGGATGAATCTCCAATCCTCCCTTCCACTGTCTCTCTCTTTCTTTGGAACCACAAAAAATATTGAGTTGACTGTTAAGAGTTTTTCTTTTGGTGGGACTAATGCTACTTCTGATTTTGAATCAGATGATTTATGGCTTTTGAAATGAGTTCTTGTTTTATCTTTGTGAGATAAAAGAGGCATCTCAAGGTTTTCTGGCAAACTGTATGCGATAGCCTACACAAATTACAGTATGTTTAATGCCCATTGTTCTGATTTTGAAGCTAACCTAGCTGGAAGAAAGGAAATCTTGCAGATACTTCCTCCCACTGAAAATTCTACCAGATCAAAACTGTCTGGTTTAGAAGATGCCAAAATGAGGCTTAGGATAAAACTTGCTTTTAGGCCAAGGCAACTTGGGAAATCTGAAATCTCTGGGAAGACTGAAGGCTGAGTAAAGAATTCTGTTGGGATGAAAAGAAGAAAAAGAGTATTTAAATGTTGTCTTTTGTGTGTGTGTTGTCTGCATGCCAGTAAATGAACCAGAAGAAACATTTAGTTACTCTGGAAGCAGCAATTGCTCTTGCAGAAAATTCAACTGCATCCAGTGTAGCAACAGTAAAATTACTTATACTTTGTAGTGAAACCATAATTAAGAGGGATGGCATTTAGATTCTTACTGTTTAATAAGTCCTTCACTGAAAGCAGTGGAGCTCAGAAAAAAAGCAGCAGCAGCATTTAAAGCTAAAAAAGATTTTTCATAGATTCTGAATATTGGCTGTTTCTCCCTTGCAACACTCAGAAAGTATAACCACAGGTATTAAAGGAAAAGGGTATTTTCTTGGATCATGTGTTGACCATGGAAAAACTGAGACTTCTCTGAGATTAGGCAGACCTGGTACTAAAGTTTTTGTTTGCTTTCCTTGGAGATCCAGGAAAGCTATTGCCTTAAACAAAAGCAGGATTAAATCTTTAGAGATGATGCAGTTTCTGGAATGAAGGTCCTCAAATGCATTGTAATTGAACATTCTCTTTCAGAATCATTATTTGAATGCAAAATTGGGAAAAAATTAGGCTGAGTTTAGAAGGAGTTTGATGATTCTTCATTCAGACCTTCAGAGAGTCTTACAATCATGGAAAGGTGAAGATTGCCAGTCTTAGAAGAAGTAGTATCTGACTTTTTATTGTGTTTTGGGAAAGGAAAGATCAGCACCAAATGCCCTGCAGAGTCTATGTTATGCTGAACCATGCAGCAGGTGACCTACCTCCCCTCGCCCTCAATGGTTTAAAAGGGCAGCCAGACTTGGCATGATACCAAATAATGGAATCAGCTTCAGTGAAGTGATTCAGTTGAAACTCTGTAGAAGGGAAGCCCTTGCACGGCCGTATTAAAAATGGATTAAAATTACTTGCATTTATCCCAGTGATCAAACAAGAAATAGCAGCCACTATTATTATTACCAACAGCCAGTCTGGCGTAGTGCTTAAGGCATCAGGCTAGAAACCAGGAGACCGTGAGCAATAGTCCTGCCTTAGGCATGGAGCCAGCTGGGTGACCTCGGGCCAGTCACTCTCTCTCAGCCCTGGGAAGGAGGCAATGGCAAACAACTTCTGAACAACCTTGCCAAGAAAACTGCAGAGACTTCTCCAGGCAGTCACCAGGAGTCAATGCTGACTTGAAGGCATCCATCCATCTATCCATCTATCCTGGATGTGAAATGGTATTGGTAAGAAACCCACATGGCTGTGATCTCTCCTCTGTTTGATTAGGACATTTGGTCTGTCATCTACCTCTCTTGAGTCACAATCACAGCAGGAACTCCTGAATGAAAAACGAATATAAATCAAATCGATAAATAAATAGGAGCCCACAGGGATGATCACATTCCTTTCAAATGAGCTTCCACAGCAGCTTTGCTCTGTGTTTTCTCCAGTGAGATCTGCAAGAGTTGCTGAGGCATTTATTGGACTGGATTAGATGCCCCATAAAATCCTTTCCAGTTTTTGTCCCCGAGCCCTGCCACACAGCTTTCCAGCAGGGCCAGAAGCGGAGCCTTTGGACTTCTGCCTCTTAGAGGGTTGCATTATTTTAATATGAAGTTTTCCTGTTACTTTACTCAGCACTCATGCACAGAGCAGATTAGTACAGAGCAGAGAGCCTTTTTTCAAAAGAAGTAAATAAAGAAGTAACTCAGGTAAGAATGAAGGAAACCTGTTAATAAGTATAACAGACAATTCAGCCACAAAAAGGAACAGAAATAGAACATTTGGGAAAGAAAGGGCTGAGAATCTGGAGCCAGGAAAAAAAACTTGGTCACTTGCTCCCTGCCTTCCTGAGTGATGGTGAAATCAACCCCTTGGGTGAATGGTCCTTCATTCCAAACTGGTAAAACGTTTCTTGCTTTGCGGGAATTAGGCCAACCCCTTCTGAAAGGTCAGAAACTGGGCTGGAAGAGACTATCTGCAGGGGCCTGCAGAACTGTAAATTTGCAGCAAAGGTAGGTGGCAAGTAGGTTTAGGCTTTTATATTTCTCAGTATTATTTTCATTGTGACTGTAAATCTATTATGATGTATATTGATTTTATTTCTGTGTAATTTTAACTGCTCTTTGCATTTGTTATGTTTTGCAGTGGTTGGACTGTGCCTGGATGTGGGAGTGCATTTCAATACAATTTTTGCTGCTTTGTATTAACTAGGCCCAGCCACGCTTAGCCTCCAAGACCAGACAAGGTGTTGGCAAAAGCCTTACTTCTCTTCTAATGTTCTTGCTTCCTCCCCTTTCCCCAGAGATTCCGTTTTTAAGTGGCCAGTGAGAGCAGGAAAGAGTTGTGTGATTGATAGCACGGGTTATATAGGCAGATAAGTAATTTGGAATAAGAGAATAAAGTTTAAGAGGCAGATAGAACTGAAAGCAGCAATGCTAAAATGCAGGGGTTAAAAATAGTATGAAGGCTTTTGACCTTGAGAAATCCATGAAAATGTTTTCCCCTATTTTCCACAACAATATTTCAGAATATCACTTCTACATTTTTTTTCATCTGTGTAGTCACAGAAAATGTGAACTGTAACAGGATTTAACTCCCTAAAGTGCAGGTAGGTGTGAGACCAACAGGCACAGAGATATTTTAATTGTGAAGATAATATACCACTTTGCCTTTAGCAGAAAAGTAGACAGCACTGCATAAATATTAGCAAAGGGTTCCAACCACAGATGGTCTGCCTTGTTGCTTCAGGAAGAAATAGGGAGTTTGAGTTTCCAGGAAAGGCATGTCAAACAAAACTTACAACTGAAAAGGGAATCTAGTTGAGGATGTGTTTCTTTTATTCACCAAACTTACTGCTCAATTTGTAAAGCTTGTCTTAGGGATTTAGGCCCTAACTCCCATAGAAAGGAATGAGGATTAAAATCACTAATTGGCTGATTTGCTGTTTCAGGAAGGATCAACACATATTCAGGCAGAAATGTGAGATCAACACTGCAATGTTATTCACACTTACATGGGAATAAATTGTATTTAATTTAATGGAGTTTATGTTTAGTAGATATGTCATATATAAGATTATCCTGGTGACTGAACCCCTATGAACTCTTAAGTGCAAGGCCCCCTGTACATAGCATGACTTACTTTTTTCTTTTTATATAAATTTTATTAAAAGTTTTAAAGAAAATATAAAAACTAAAACTAAAACTAATACAGAATAAAGAAAACAAAGAAAGAATAAGAGAAAGAAAAAGGAAAAAAACAACAGTGCAGAAAGAAAGAATAAAAGGAAATAGAAGAAGCTTCCAAATTCCTTTGCAGCAAATATAAATGTGATTACAAAATTATCTCTTCCTCTGTGATTACAAAAATAGCTCACTTTCTTCTATTATCCAGGTTTTTTTTCCTAATCATTAAAACCACAAGTCATAAGTGCATTTTTTTTTCATTTCATGCAAAAAGTCCATAAAGGGTTTCCAGTCAGCCATAAATGTAAATATTGTCTTTACTCTGATCAAGGACATTAATTTAGCCATCTCTGCAAGTTCCATCATCTTCACCAACCATTCCTCCATTGTGGGTAGTGTTGAATCTTTCCACTTTTGAGCATATAATAGTCTCGCTGCAGTAGTCATATATAAAAACAAAGTTCTATGACTTTTTTCTAGTTGCCTGTCCATTAGTCCCAAAAGAAAAGTATCTTGTTTCAGTTTTACTTTAACCTTTAAAACCTTCTGAATTAATGTATGTATTTGTATCTAAATTTTTTTGACTTTTTTATATGCCCACCAAAAATGATAAAATGTCCCTTCATGTTGTTTACATTTCCAGCAAAGATTTGAAGTACCTTTATACATTCTAAACAATTTACCTGGTGACAAATACCAATGATACATCATTTTATAAAAATTCTCTTTGAGTCTAAAACGTAATGTACATTTCAGTCTTTTCAACCGCATATTTTCCCATTGATCCATTTGTATATTATAGCCAACATTTTTAGCCCATTTTATCATACAGACTTGTTCTTCTTTAGTCTCATATTTCAGCAAAAGTTTATACATTTTAGCAATAACATGTTCAACATTGGTTGTTGTTGTTCAGTCGTAAAGTCGTGTCTGACTCTTCGTGACCCCATGAACCATATCGCTCCAGGCCTTCCTGTCCTTCACTGCCTCCCTGAGTTTGCTCAGTTTCATGCTCATTGCTTCAGTGATGCTATCTAACCATCTCATCCTCTGCCGTCCTCTTCTCCTTTTGCCTTCAATCTTTCCCAGCATCAGGGTCTTTTCCAAAGAGTCCTCTCTTCTCATTAGGTGACCAAAGTATCTGAGCTTGAGCTTCATTATCAATCCTTCCAATGAGCAGTCAGGGTTGATTTCCTGTAAGATAGACTGGTTTGACCTCCTAGCAGTCCAGGGGACTCTTAAGAGTCTTCTCCAGCACCCCAGTTCAAAGGCATCAATTCTTTGGCGCTCAGCCTTCCTTATGGTCCAGCTCACACAGCCATACATTATTACTGGAAAAACCATAGCTTTGATTATGTGGATCTTTGTCGGCAAGGTGACGTCGGCAAGGTTTTTAATATGCTATCTAGGTTTGCCATAGCTTTCCTCCCAAGGAGCAAGCGTCTTTTAATTTCATGGCTTCAGTCTCTGTCTGCGGTGATCTTGGAGCCCAAATAAATGAAGTCTGTTACTGCTTCCATTTCTACCCCTTCTATTTGCCAGGAATTGAGGGCTCCAGATGCCATGATCTTAGTTTTTTTAATGTTGAGTTTCAAGCCAGCTTTCGCACTCTTCTCTTTCATCCTCATCAAGAGGCTCTTTAGTTCTTCTTTGCTTTCTGCCATTAGGGTGGTATCATCTGCATATCTGAGGTTGTTGATGTTTCTCCCTGCAATCTTCATTCTGGCTTGTGATTCTTCCAGCCTGGCATTTCTCATGATGTACTCTGCATATAGGTTAAATAAGCAGGGTGACAGTATACAGCCTTGTCGTACTCCTTTCCCTATTTTGAACCAATTGGTTGTTCCATGACCGGATCTAACTGTTGCTTCTTGGCCCACATACAGATTTCTCAGGAGACAGGTAAGATGGTCCAGTACCCCCATCTCTTTAAGAATTTGCCACAGTTTGTTGTGATCCACACAATCGAAGGCTTTTGCATAGTCAATGAAGCAGAAGTAGATGTTTTTCTGGAACTCTCCTGCTTTCTCCATGATCCAGCAAATGTTGGCAATTTGATCTCTAGTTCCTCTGCCTCTTCGAAACCCAGCTTGTACATCCGGTAGTTCTCGGTTCACATACTGCTGAAGCCTAGCTTGTAGGATTTTGAGCATAACCTTGCTAGCATGTGAAATGATCATCATTGGTACATAATTCTATTTCAAACTCAGTCTTATTTTCTTCAAAACTATAAAAACTTTTATCCACTTTAAACCTTTCTGATAATTGTACATAAGAAAACCATTGACAAGTATATCCTTCTGTTGTCAAACCTCCTCTTGATTTCATTTTACAATCCCCTTGAGAAAATTTTAGTACATCGTAAGTTAACTATCTATGTTTACTTATCATTTCTTGTCTATAAAATGCTTCTTGTGCTGATAACCACAGAAGGGTTTCTGGGCACAACCTAAATTTACATTTATTCCATACTCTAAGAATAGTCCACCTGACATGATTTTTGAAATCTACATTAACCTTAGCTTTGTCATACCATAGATATTCATGCCACCCAAATCTCAAATTAGGTCCTTCTAACTCCAATAGCCTTCTATTTCTTAACAACACCCACTCTTTCATCCAAGCTAAACAACAGGCAGCAAAGTATAATTTCAAATCTGGTAGACCCAATCCTCCTCTTTCCTTTGCAGCTTGTATATTTAACTTGTGATTTTTTTCTCCTGCCATACAAATTTAAATATGTCATTCTGCCATTGTTTAAATGGTACATCAGTTGTCAAAACAGCTATTGCCTGAAACAAAAATAACATTCTAGGTAAAACATTCATCTTAATCACAGAAATTCCTCCCAACAGTGACAATTGTAGTTTGTCTCATCTTGACATATCTTTTTAAACTTCATTCCATGTCTTAACATCGTTATTTTGAAATAACATACAATTCATACTTTTCAGTTATACCCAAGTATTTTACCTTTTTCTCAATCTTAAAACCTGTTTTATTCATCAATTCCATTTGATCTTGTATCGTCATTTTTTTGTTAACATCTTTGTCTTCTGTTTATTAATCTTGAAACCTGATAATGCCCCAAATTCTTTTAATTTACTCATTAAAAGTTCAATTCCCTTTAAAGGATCTTCCAAAACTAAAACTAAGTCAAGTGCAAAAGCTCTTAACTCATATAATTCTTTTTTAATCTTTACACCCACGATCCTTTCATCTTGTCTTATGCCTCTATTCAATATTTCAAGAACTAAACTAAACAAAAGAGGGGACTGTAGGCAACCTTGTCTTGTTCCTTTTTGTATCTCACATGGTTTGGATAAATCTCCATTAATGATTATTTGTGCTGTCTGTGAAGTATAAATCAATTTCATCCATTTTATAAAATTCCCTCCAAAATTCATATCTTCCAAAACCTTAAACAAAAAGGTTCAAATTGTCAAAAGCCTTCTCTGCATCTAAAAAGATCAACATGGCTTGTTTTTCATTATGTTGTTCCAAATATTCCAAAATATCCAACACAGTTCTAACATTATCTTTCAACTGTCTTTTAGGTAAAAATTGTTGTAAACTACTTATAGTAATTATTCAATAATGATATTGGTCAGTAATTTCTTGCTGAAGTCAAATCTTGTCCCTTTTTAGGTATTAATGTTATATTAGCCTTTTCCCAAGTCTCTGGCATCTTTCCTCCCTGTAGAATAGAATTCATCGTGTTTTGTAAAGTTTGTAAAAGTTCATCCTCAAAATACTTATAATACAAACTTGATAGTTCATCTGGTCCATGGACCTTTTTAAGGTTTACTCTTTTTAATTGCTTCTGAAACTTCCCTTATCATTATAGGTCCATTCATAATTTGTCTTTGTTCTTCTGTAATCCTCGGTAAATTTTGTTTTCTAAGATATTTATCTATTTTCTCCAATGGAATATCATGTTTTTTATACAAATTAGAATAATATTGATAGAATGGTTTTTGTATGGCCACATTATCTGTTAATACAATATCTCCCTCTTGTAATTTCAATATCCTTTTCTTTTCTCTTTCTCTTCACACTTTATAAGCCAGCCATTTCCCTGGTTTATTCGCAAATTCAACATTGCTTTGCTTTGCATAATTCAGTTTTATTTCCATTTCTCTTATTGTTAACATAGATAACTGTTGCTGTAAAATCTTAAGTTGTTGGGAGACATTTGTATTCCTTGGGGAGTTCCTTAATTCTTCTTTTCTTTTTATTTCATCCAAAATATTTTGTATTTTCTCTTGCCTCTTTTTAAGTTTAGAATTATGTTGTATCAGATAACCTCTAATAAAGGCTTTACTTGCATGCCAAACCATTCTCATATCATATTTTTATTTAAATTATTTTTAAAAAATTCTTTTAATTTGTTTTTGCAATCCTCAACAATTTCATCTTTCTGTAACAACACTTCATTTAGTCTCCATCTAAAAGAACTGGTTTTTTTTTATAAACTAGACTCACAGGATTATGATCTGAAAAAATCTTTGGTAAAATCTCTAGCTTAGAAATTTTAATAGCCAAATCACTTGAAATCCAAATCATATCTATTCTTGAAAAAGATCTGTGTCTTTCTGAAAAATAGGTGTACTCTCTTGAACTACCATTCTTCTGTCTCCATATATCAACCAAAATTGTCCATCAAGTAAAAAAAACTTTTGGTAATTTACCCTTAGTAATTTTAATATCTTTCTCAGAAGTCCTGTCCAGTTGGGGGGAAACTACTCCATTCCAATCCCCCATCAAACATCAACTTTCATAAGAAAAGTCCATTAGTCTCTCTATAAATTATTTAGTATGACTTACTTCCAAGTAAATACATAAGAGTGTGTTGTAAAGCTGCAACACATGGTCACTCCCATAACTATGCATCCTTAGCCAGCACTAACCACAGTTAAATTCAGAATTACAAAACAAAATTACATGCTGTTTGGTTCTAATATTATGTAATTTGCTTGGTAATAAGTCTTACAAGATTCAGCAAGATATATTTCTGAGTATATCTGTATAAGGCTATATTTTTAAGCCTGGTTCACACATCACACTAAGTCATAATATGGTTTGTTAACTTCATCTCAATCTTATGGCGTAATGTTGCCAGCAAAGCTCATCTGTATGGCATGTTCCAAGTCGCCAGAATAAAACAAACAAAATTGTCAGCATTTCTTTCTTCACTCCCATAGAGGTTTTCAGCTTCATTAGCAAGTTGGGAAAGAAATGAAGCAGATTGTAACTTAACAATTTAACAAGTAGATTGTCACTTTTCAGTCTGAAATAGAAGATGCTTTGGGTTGGGATTGGTTGAGAGGAAGAAAAATATGACAATTTTTTGGTCTCTCTCTGTGATTGCTAGAAGGATTAGGTCTAGGAAACTATCAATCAAATCTTTATTCTGGTCATAAACCAGCATACTAGGCAACTATAAAATATGAAAAAGAGAAACACTTTTTTAACCATGTATGCCCCTTGTGTCACATTATAATTGCTTTTTGGATTCCTTAAACTGCATGATAGAACTAACATGATGGAGAAGCAGAAATAATTTATTATTTATTGCAGAAATAATTTATCAAACACAGTATTTTCTAATATTAGTGTTACAAAGGGCATTTCAAAATCTATTTATACTACCTTTCCAAGCTCACAATAATGTTCAATGAAGTGCCAGAAATGTAAGAATTTTTCCTTAGAAAGCCATACTTGTTTTAATGGGATTATGAGCAATTCCATAATTCTTAACACCTTCCTTCTTCCCAAATACAATGTAAAAACAGAAAATCCACCCTCCCCATGCTACATTTAGTAACTGCTTAGGAAAATATAAGCGTATGAAATAATTGTTCATCAGTTCTGTTAATCTGTTCATATGAACTTCATCTGTTCTGATGGATTCTGATAATATCAGATTGAGGAGGCTCTGTGAATAGCTCACTATAACATTTGTGAATATGTTGTCAATTAACAATTTATAGTTTTATCTTTATCTTTTAACTTTATATTTTATGTTTTGTTGATTTCATTGTACTTTGTTTGCTGTGAGCTGCCCAGAGTCATTAAGAGTCAGACGGCGTGCAAGTTTAATAAATTATTTTATAAAATACAGTCAGTAAAGAATGCAACCCCACTTACACCAATGTAGGAGCAGTTCCCATTGAAACTATTTCTCCATGAGCAGGCATAGAACTGCTCTGTGAATGTAGTTTTAGCCATTCAGAAGACTGGTTGGGTACACCGAATGGGTTCACATTCAAATTAACCCCATGGTTTTAAACTATAGTTTGTTCAATAAGCCATGAATGATTGGGTTCACACATTCCATTATTTATAGACCATAATAACAACATACTAAATTACTCCCTCCCCAAATTCATGGTTTAGTGTTCTGTGTGAATCTGTCTGGAATAGAAAGAAAACATGAGTGTGAATTAGTCATTATCTTCCAAAATTAGTAGCAATGCAGTGTTTGAAATTTATCTAGATTGATGTGCTTATGCGTAAGAGAAAGAAACAGAGCTTCTCTGTTTTTAATAACAGTGGAAAAGGAAATTTCAGCAGATGCACCTTGCTATGCAAATTACTACTCTGTGTAATTTTTAAAGATGCAGAAGCTCTGACCTTTTTTGTACCTGAGCTTAATGCCAAGTATAATTGTAAATGGTTACTGTCTCTCTGAACATTTTGAATTTATGGTATTATATAAACTGGCCTTTTCAAAAGAAGGGAGAAGAAAAATGGACATCTCCCACTTTTTCTCATTGTTAAGGGCATTTGGCTAAAATCCATTACTTACCTAATGATGACAAGACTGAGAACAGGTCCTGTATTGGCAGTTGTGGGAGTTTGTTGATAATTACCTCATCTGACAAAGGTCATTCTTGCCTTAGAATAATAGAGGTAGAAGAGACCATATAAGCCATCAAGTCCAGTTGCCTACTCAGAGCAGGACTCCAGATTAAACCATCACAGACAGGTGACTATCTAGCTTCTCTTAGAATGCAGTCAAACATACCATACTTCTGGACAATGGGTTCTGCTGTTGAGCTCCTCTTACTATCAATAAAGATTAGTTAGGGGAAAAACACTTTCATATTGTTAGAATATGAATGAATCAGTATTTCTTTCATCCTAAATCATGGTTTATGGCTTTGTATGGTGAACCCAGTTATTTGTGGATTGTTTAATAAACTGACTTAACATGTTGTGTCAGCCCAATCTATAGATGCTCTAGGTAGTTTGTCTGCACATTTTAGGTAGGTAGATGCGTGTTTTAAAAAGTGATAAGTGTTTAAGACTTTACACAAGCACAAACACAGCACCTGACTGCTATCAATTAAAGGAGTGGCATTCTTTTTTAAGCTTCGGTATGAGCCTGAAAAAATCTGCTGCTGCTGTAAATACCATCTTAATGAATTGACTTCTAAAAGCAATTGTGTATACTTTCAGACTCACACACAGCCTGAAGTTGCTCATTTTAGATCTGAAACACTTCATTTTTAAACCATGCAGAATCCTAGAAAATAGCCCACCTTAAAGTCTAGACTCCCTTGGTAACCTTCAGGCATTCAAAAGGATATGGACAAGAATTCTGGAGTTAAAACAGTTCAATCTTTTATTTTTATTTTAAGTTTAACCAATATTTACATTGTTCCCCAAAAGCATTGTGACTGGAAATATAACAGAGCCTCTGAATGGGCTTCCTTGCTTGAACATGGATTGTCCTGAAGCCATATCCCTACTTTCCCTTTCTCTTCTGGCTAGAACAGGAAAGCCTGAGGAAATGTAAGTAAAATCTTGATTTAATGGACTAATGGGGGAGGAGGTTGTCCATTGTTTCCATTTTTCTGATAAATATAAAAGTAATGATTTCATCAATTTATTTCTTGTATAATGACATTATTATGTAAATAATTGCATATTATAACATTAAGGTGAAATTAACATAAGGCTAACTGCTTCATCTACTCTTCCTTAGATGCACTTATCTTGTCTTTTCTTTCTGAGAGATGTTTGGAAGGAAGTTTGGTCCACTGCATCTGAAATCCACTAAAAGGAAGCTCATTAAATAGGGATTTTACTGTAAATTTAAAGACAGAGAGATACTGAATCTGAGTTTCCTAGAACCTCCACAGTGATCTGAGTCTTTAGGAACATCCCATTTCAGTGTAAAAAGTTTTAGAAGGAACTGTTTTGCCTCAGGACAGCCCCACATCTCTTTGAAGAGGTCTAATTGGAATCTGAAGCCCATGGTTCTTCCCTCATACTTCTAATAAAAGATAGGAGCAATATTATTGGAAATACAGAATGAGTAATCCTTCACTCTGAAAAATCAATCTGAAAAACAGATTGATTTGATGAGTATCCAGTAGACATTTGGCAGATGAGCTGACCTTTAAATTAGATCAGATCAGTCGTACTACGTATAGCATTTGCATGAAACTTCCCTGCCAAGCACCTTTGTTCTATCTTTTCAAGATGGAAAGGTTCATACTGTACCATTGATAGCCTGAAAACCCTGCAGCTATGGGAGTTTAGTGGCTATGATTCATGATGATGTATGTGATGGCAATGCTGTGTAAATGTTATGTAGATAGTGAGAATCAAGACTGTGCTTTTGATTTTTCTGTAGGGATTGCTGAGAGAAAAAAATGGCAGTCATTAGGCTGGTTGCCATCACAACAGTAAAATATGCATTGGTAGAGAAGATCAGCAGGAGAATTAGTTCCTGATTTTTATTTTTTATTATTATTTTTTTAATCCTTGAGATGTCTCTTCCACAAAATAGTTTCTGGAGAGCTTGCAGGTTGCACTTATTTACATTTCTAATTACCATTTCTTCTAACTTGTTTTCCTGACAATTCCAATTTTTAAAACAAGAAAAAAGAAAAAGGATCAGGCCTTGAAGAACTCTTGACAGTTAACATAAGCACTCTTCCTGTACTGGACTTTTAAAATATTTTTATAGAACTGCTTGCAGTTTTTTAAAGCAAAGCAGTTACTTTGTTAAGCCAGGAGCGTAAGCTTGGAGCTGAAACTCTTCTAAGCAGGCAAGGTAAGAAAACAGAGGTTATAGAGAACAAGGGAACCAATAGAAGTGAATATGTGTAGCTCAGGGTTGAACTGTGGAGTCCCTGGAGTTCTCTGAGCTTGGCTGTTTTCTTGCAAACGTTTCGTTACCCAGCTAGGTAAGATCTTCAGTGCTAAAATGGAATGGGATTTGCTCTCTTTTATATACTGTGGCATGCCCTGCCAGTGTTGATGGGGGTGTGGAGTTTGTTTTGTTTTATTTTTTCCCCCTCTGGTAGTTCCTTGATTAGGGTATTGTTTACTGCTGATTGTATGTCTGGTGATAATCTTGGTGTTAATCTCTGCTTACCTGGATAATGATTGCTGATGAGGAGATTGCAAGAAAACAGCCAAGCTCAGAGAACTCCAGGGACTCCACAGAACAAGGGAACTCAGCAAGAGGGCAAATTGGGGGAAACAGTTATTACTAATAACTTGATGACCCAATTCCCCTAAAAACAGCTCCAGAAAGAGAATTGGAAGTGATGATGCCAGCCTGTCAAATCTAGGGTATACTTAAAGAAAGTGTTAAGAGCTTTTCTTCAATAATCCCACTTTAAAAGTTTTCTTGGAGATTTGTCATAGAAAAGAAAGTTTGTTTGTTCTTATTTTCTACACCTCTATTCCTCTTTTCCTGCATCTTGACTTCATATCAAAGCAAATAGAATCCAGTTGGTTTCCATATTAATTTTGTAGCCTCTGACTCTGATATTTAGACCTGGGGCTTTCTCCTGTATTTTTGAAGTCAGCCTTCCTTAACCAAGATTAATTGAAATTACAGTTCCCAAACTACAAACATTTTATTTAAGATTTCTAGGAGCTATAATCTTAACACATCGTGCCAAGGGTCAGCACTCAAGGTGGACCAGAATAGGAAACCAATGCCATTTAGGTCAGTACTACTTATTGTAAAGCTATAGTAACAGAATCTTGCAAGTCTGAATGTACTTCCCCCCCACCTTTATTTTCATGTGAACTAGGGAGGGGCTTGTCTGAGACGTTTACTCCTTACATTCTGGGCTCAGGCCTCTTTGATATGACTGTTGCCTTGGTAACAGCTCTTCCTCCTGTTCTTCAAGGTCATTCCCTCTTCCCTCTACATTCAGCATGAGGATGGGCCACCTACCATTCTAGGAGAGCAGAAATGCATGACATCCTCAGCCTGACTGGGAAGTTCCCACCCCTCTTAGCCCAGCAGAGCAGTCCACTCCATCTTGTACAAATGCTATCACTCCCATTAGCCAGCGTGTAGTCCGGCTGACAGCCCCCCTCCCAGTCCTTTCCATCTGCTTTTAAGGCCATTTTGTATTCAGTTGCTCTGGGCTTTGGGGAGCTGGATCCTTGGAGGGGGGTTACAGGTTCAGTGGCAGAATAGTGAAATGCTGGCCACTTCTTCCTTCCTTCCTTGTTCAGCAAAGGAATTATGATTTATTGTTTATTAATTGGGTGAAATTGATAGTAATTTTGCCAGGTTTCCCATTCTAGCCCAAGAACAACATGTTGTCCATTTTTTATCCACCAGTCCTTCAAAGACACACCCACAAAAGAGGAAGCAACTGGTGCTTGTTTTGCTGGCCTGGGTGAGATGGGAAAAGAAGTAGTGCAATCCACCAACTGGAGGCTATCTTAACCATGGTCTGGGCAGAACTCCTGGCTATCACTGTGGCCAAAGTGGAAGAAGGGGTTGAAATCCAGGAAAGGATTTCTTAAATAGGCTCCCTCTCCAAATAGTTTACACATGGATTCAATGGGGAAAAACTCCCAGGGAAGGTTAACTAAAGTAGGCAGAAAATCAAGTTATAAATTTAGCTGGTGTTGCTGCTGCTGCTGATATAAAGAGTGATAAGATAGAAGTTCACAAGTTAGGCCATTTTACTTAGCCTTGAAGTCGTATTTCTGAATCAGTTTTCATATGACATATTCTGACAATGGCAGGAATAATAACACATAATAGCAATAGTTTGCTATGCACAACTCTTGTGTTTGCATTAGTGAGCAGGCAGAGAAGGGATTAAAGATACAAGGCAAAATGACTGAACATTTAAAATAAAGGCATTGCATTTTATTTGTCTATTATTTTTGTTCTAAGAAACTCAAGACAAACAGCTTATCTCACAACCACACTGTGCAGTAGTCTACTTGCTTCTGTAGCCACCAAAGAGAAAAGATAGCATAATGGTTTGGCTACTGGGTTGCTTTACAAGCTTACTCTTTCTTGTTTTGAGCATTTGTATCTACAGTTTGTAGTGATGAGGTACACAGACTTTGGTTACGATAGGAATTTAAGTTTTTTTTACTCAAACTTCCTTCTTAAAATTAAGGTGCGTGTTATACGCCTGTGCGTGTTATATGCCGATAAATACGGTACTTAGCATGTCTTTGTATAACTTGCTGCCTATTGGCTAGATTGATATATCAGTTCAGTTCGGTATCTCTTCTGACTCTGACTTGTACAACAGGTCCTTAACAGAGGAGGGCACATTACAGGCCTTTAGGTGTGGATAGACTTAAAAACTAAAAATAAAGTTTAGTTTTATTTTCTTTCATGCAAGCACCAGCCTCAGGAACACTTCCTTACAAAACTGTACTGCTAACTGCGGCAATTCTCTCTTCTTGAATTCTTTCTGCTATACAGTGCTATCCAACAATTACCCCAAGCCATAGTATGCCAGCAAATCAGGGTTGAAAACAGGTTCAGTCTATATTTTGATGTTCTGATTTGGGACAGAGCCAAGATAGGTAGCAGGCACAGTTTGATTAGGAGCCTGTGTTTGGTTATAATTATTGCTGATTAGAATGAGATGGAACAAGGGAGTGTAAGGAGGAAAGGAGAGGAGAGAATGCATATTATAGAAGATAGAAATGGGGTTTTATACTGTGATATATGAACTGGAATGGGAAGTTATAGTAATTCTCACAGCTGAATGGGTCTTTGAATTCGCATCTCCCACTGGGAAGGGTTGTAGCTCTGTATTGGAGCCTGTGCTTTAGGTAGTTTCAATGGTTGCATCTTCAGTTTAAAAAATTGGGCAAAACCAAAACTTTTGTGAAAGACCTTTGTCCACAAATTTGGGAACTCTGTGCCAGTGAGAGTTGGCAGTATTCAGGGAGAAGGATGAAGAGCCTGCTGTGGTATAAAATGGCCATTTTTGTTCTGTGTTCAATCCAGATCTAAAAATCCTAGCTGTTAGGAAAACAATCTCATTGAAGTAATGTTTTCATTTAGAACAGAAGAAAGAAATCAGAGTTATTTGCTAAACTAGATAAGCTACTTGCTTAAGATAAATAAGAAATCTTTGTACAATATGCAGTCCAATTTTAAAACACTAAAAAATCAGCTAGGAAAAATGACATTTAGCATTGATGCCTATTAATATATCCAAGAATATCAACTCCTCAATGTGACTTCCATGTTCTGAGTCAAGTAGGATTCTCATTTCTCATCAATAACATGACTCATGCACAAGAGGGGGATATCAGCAAGCTTAGAAAAAAACCAAGGTTTGTAGGCATTACTTCCCTTCCCCAAAAGAAACCTATAAAGGCGGGTGGTATGTATGCATAGCATGTAATATAGACTGACTGGAGGCACAGAAAAACCTGAAAATTCAGTTGACAGCTGGCTACCAGACCTGGATTGCAAAAATCTGCATAATAAGGAGATGGCAGCAAAGCAATACAGAAGCTTCCAACTATTCACTGCCATCTAATGGCCATCCAGAGCTTTGTTGCCCTGATCTGGGAGCCCTACAACATTGTTTGCTGTGATAATGCCTTAGAACATTCCATATTGTAGCATTTTGTTGAATTTCCCCCAGTGTATTTGTTATTATCAAATGGTAGAGATTAAGATTAACCAATGGAAATAGTCTCATCCTGCCTTGTTTTACTGATAAACCTTCTCAGGACATCTGTCTGCTCATTGTATTGGCAAACAGGATGCTAAAAGAAATGAACTGTTAGTTTGGATTGAGTTCTATTTTCTTAAGTCTTTATGCAATCCGCATATATTCATACAGAAGACAATCTGGTTGATTCCAGTGGACATTCTGAGTCACGAGTGGCGTGTTTCTTTCCTTTCTGAATCCCTGGCAAATTTTCACCTGAACTTATGACAGTCATTCATAGCCTGCTGCTTTAAATTCAGAGTCAGGTGAAGGGTTAACACAGACAAGCCTCTCTGGAAGAGAAGTAGTGAGGTTCCAGTGAACTCTAAATTCAGGTTGCTTTGGATAATGAAAGCATTTTCAAAAACAGGCTCTATTATTTACTAATCTGACATTATTTTTTACCTTTAATGAGAAGCAAATAGAAATAGGACAAGGATAATATATAATGAGAAATCCGATGTCTCACCAAAAGCAGCAAGGTTTTAAAAGATGCTAACCTTTTAGTGACCAATGTCACAGAGAGAGACAGAGAGGGAACAAAAAAGAAAAGTAATTTAAGTTTCCTACCTATGTTTTATTCAGACCCTTGTATGCCAAGGATTATATAAATAGAAGGGGTAGAAATGGAAGCAGTAACAGATTTCATTTATTTGGGCTCCAAGATCACCGCAGATGGAGACTGCAGCCATGAAATTAAAAGACGGTTGCTCCTTGGGAGGAAAGCTATGGCAAACCTAGATAGCATATTAAAAAGCAGAGACGTCACCTTGCCGACAAAGATCCGCATAATCAAAGCTATGGTTTTTCCAATAGTAATGTATGGCTGTGAGAGCTGGGCCCTAAAGAAGGCTGAGCGCCGAAGAATTGATGCCTTTGAACTGTGGTGCTGGAGAGGACTCTTGAGAGTCCCCTGGACTGCTAGGAGGTCAAACCAGTCAATCTTAAAGGAAATCAACCCTGATTGCTCATTGGAAGGATTGATAATGAAGCTCAAGCTCAGATACTTTGGTCACCTAATGCGAAGAGAGGATTCTTTGGAAAAGACCCTGATGCTGGGAAAGATTGAAGGCAAAAGGAGAAGAGGACAGCAGAGGATGAGATGGTTAGATAGCATCACTGAAGCAATGAGCATGAAAGTGAGCAAAGTCAGGGAGGCAATGAAGGACAGGAAGGCCTGGAGCGATATGGTTCATGGGGTCACGAAGAGTCGGACATGACTTAATGACTGAACAACAAATGCCAAGGATTAAAACAAAATAGCAGCCATGCCATTTTAGATTAGAGAAGAAGAGGAAATAAGTGTTAGAGTGATAGTGGTAAGAAAGTAAAGTAAAGGAAAGCCTGTATTTTCTCAGACACATTCAGGGTTAATGTGCAAAACAGCAGTTATTGGAGTGTGGACATCACTGGGCAGTTGCTGTTTCTTCAGTAAAGGACTTTGTTTTTTTAGCTTGTGCAGGGCATGCAGCTTGAAATAGAGGAAAAGATGGTAGGAACATAATTATCCCTGAACAGATCTCCTGAGTATAAAATTATCCATAGATTAAATTTATTGATTACGTTCTTGATGAATGCTCTTTTTCTTCGGAACACAAAGCTTTGTATACACCCTCCTCTGATTTTATCCTCATAGCAATCCTATGAATTGGACTTATTTATTTATTAGTTTGATTTATATCCAGACTTTCCTCCAGGAACTCAAGGCATGAATATCTCCTTTCCTTGTATCCTACAATCACAACCCTATAATGTTGGGTGGACTGAGACAGAGAGAGTGAGTGATGGGCTCAAAGTTATCCATTGCATTTCCATGTCTGAATGTGAACTTGGACCTGGGTCTTCCCAGTCCAAATCCAGCACCTAACCACTACAGTACACACTATTCATGACTTTTACCAGTGCATCTTTCATTGAGAAAGTAAAAATATGACTAGCTTCACTGTAAGAAACAAGCAATTTTCTACCTTTCCTCCATCTGCCCTTTTTTAATTTGTTTCTTCACTGGTCAGTAGAGACTACAGATTTGTAGCTCTTTTCTAATCCTCTAATTTTCAACATACTATTTTTCCCCAACCCCAATGTTTCTTCCTTTGGTGTATTTGCATCTGAACAGATGGAATTTAAATTAAATCATCCAAAGAGGAAACTCAGTTCTAACAGGAAAAAAAATGATATGTCAGATAAGTCCAGAACCAGCAATCAGCAACCAATAGACATAGCTCTTTGGATTGCAAATTGGCAGGTGCTGGTTTATGTCTACTTTCTTCTTTCTCAAAACCATGGTATTCTGAAAACTGCAGCTAGAGGAGTTGGCTTTAGTTTGCTTTGGCCTGGCACTGACCAGGAACCCCAGTTCTAGCTCCCCAGAGGCTGGCTATAATGATGCCAATATTGGCTTTTGTTATACTGAAACAGGATAATCGCACTTTTTGTTGTTAATTTCCAGTCCACTCTTGCTACTGCTGCATGAAATATTAAATACATGGTTTATGTGATGAAGCGTCAATTTTAGGCTCAAAAATGTCGGTAAGTTGCTTCTTGTTGCCAATGAGAGAATAAAGGAGGTTGACTATTAAGGACAAGCAATATTGAGGTAAGTGCTGGAGATTATTGCTGAGATGCAAAAGAAACTATGAGTAGTGATTGCGCAGAACAGGGTTCCTCAAGATCTTCAAGTTGCCAAGGTTGAGGAACCCTGGCGCAGAACATTGCCATGAATAATAACAAAAGCATATAAGACATCTTAGAGAATTAGTCAAGAATCAAAGAAGCTGAGATGTTTACTGGCCATATAAGGGAGCCAAAGTAAATAACCAAATAAACAGTGCAAGTTGAACAAGGAAAGATTTTCTGTCCCTTCATTGCAGTAGAAAATGGAACAAACCCTCTTAATATGAAACTGAGAGCTTTATCTGCACCTGAATTCTAACTAATCATGTTCATTATGAGTTTCCAAGTCCCAGTCTAAATACCTGGAGCTTTCGACCAATTTGGGTAATCATTTTTTTAAGTATCAGCTTGAAACCAGTCTTATGTAGTAAGTGCCATGAATTTGGCTACTGTCTTATATAACAAAACTATGGCTCTGGCTTACTTACTTATAATGATCCAGTTGAGAGGTCACTAGGAGCAAAATGTGGTATACAAATTAAAAAAAAAAAAGCTACAATGTTTATTCACAGGGCTCAAGATGAATATAATTCTATACACACATATATACACCTAGCCTGTAAAATAGGTACAAAAGAAATATTGTAGCTAGCTAAGGGTCACCTAATAATCTTATGCTTTACATTGGATATCTTGCTTACTATAGTAGCTCTTTTCCTGGGGAACCCTTCTGTTTTTTGCTGAAGTGGCACAACGTCAGCCTTGCGAGGTAGCCCAGACAAGAAACACACTGAGAAGTACTAGCTCTAACTTTATTGTAAGGTTACATTACCAGAATCTTGCAAGTCTGAAAATACATCTCTCCCCCCCTTGCTTTTACCATCCCAAAAACTAGGGAGGGTCCCTTCTAAAATGTTTGCCATGCTTCTGCGGGCTCAGCTGCTGCTTATCTGATCATTGTCTAGTATGCACCTCTTCCTCCTGTCTCCCAAGGTCATTTCCACATACATTACACACAAGGAAAATAGGTACATATCTGAACAATTATTTCTCCTTTAATTCCATAGTTGATATAATCAAAATAAATGGAAGAGTGCACACCAATTGAAGAAGAATCTAATGGCTCTATAGGAGCAGGATATTAGCTTATAGAAGGAGGTGACTTATTCAAGTCAGGCACGATTTTGGTAACTTCATGGAGATGTACTGACAGCAATACAGAAGCCATTTGCCACTGTTTTCTTCTGGGATCTTTGTTCAACTTCCTGGCTTGTCAACAGCTGGATTCCTCCTGATGTTGCTAAAAAAAATAGCTTTCATAATCTTTGACCCCTGGCCACTCTGGCTGGAAACTGAGGTCAGCAGTATGCTGATGCTCATAAACATTTCAGATTATAATCATCTAGCTGTTGATGAACTGCTGTCAGTAGTGTGACTAGACTGACATAGAATAGCCATGGCTTTTGAGTGTTTCTAAAGGCAGATTAGGACTCTAGTGTTTTTAATATAATGTGTTTATTATAAGAAAAAGTGGACTGTTCTTTTTCATAAGAGCTCTGACTAAAGAGCAGGGACTTAACAATTAGCATGGCCTCAGTCACAAATCATAAATTCAGTCTAATGCGGTTAATTGAAAAGCTTCTCCTGAAGACATTCCCAGTATCACCAATACTTGATGCGTTCTTCACCAAACCTTGATGCAACATGTTAGATGACAAGCAATCTTTTACCTAGTCTATTCTTGCAACAAGATGCAATTGCTTTTGTTTCTATTCATATGAATGAAGTTCGTCCAACCTTTTCAGGGAACATTTGCACAGGCACTTACAGGGAGTTTGTGCAAAGCTGAGACTGCAGATTTAAACTAGCACATTGAAAATAAGGTCAGCTTCATCTCCTAGAAGGTAACTTGTATGTGAAGTAAGATGGTCCATGGAAGCTATAAGCTGAAAAGTTCACCAGTACCGGATACTTGCACCCTCCTCCTAACTCAGAAGCACTTAACTCAAAACCAATTCATTCTCATTGACTTTACTGCTAAGCAGCTTGGGGAACAATGGTGGTCACAACTCAAATCTTCCCAGAAGGTAGTGCTACAGTGACAGTAGAACCACAGCTAGTAGAATTCCCCTTTCATTCAGCTCTTTTCTTTTCCTGAACAATGGCATTAATTTCCTTCCTGGTGGAGATACCTACAGTACATGAAAATTCATGTGTAAAATTCATACTATGAGCTATTAATATAGGGCTACTAAGAGCGTCAGGAAATGACAGAAGAGTTGGTCTAAACATGAGAAGAGCACAGTTCAGAGCTGGGAGACCAGCACTCCTTCCATGCAGACAGATCTTGCTGGGGAAAGAGCTGAAAGCCAGACATGAAACCACTGTGAGGTGGCAATGAAACTTTAAGGTGGCAGCAGAACCTAGCATCTGATTTCTTGAAGAGAGCTAGAGACTAGAGGAACTTCAACAAAGAGAATGAAAAATGAAATCACCCTAGAAGACAAAAGAAATAGAAAGGGCTAATGAAAGGATATGAAGACCAAAGTACCTACTGTATCTGTTTCTTGTTATGTCTCCTTGTTACGTAGTTGGAATAAGAACCTAAGTGAGATAAGTTAGCAGTACCTATGACCATGAGTTGTCATGTCCCTCCTCCATAAAGAAGTTAGAAGAAAGCAAAGGTATCAGTTAAAAAAATATCCCCATAGCTAGAGACCCTCTCTAACAGCATTTTTATAGTATATATGCAAGTTAAAAGTAGCCCCTTATTCAGCTTATATACAGTCTAATTCTCCAGAAAGCTAAATTTATACTGGTGAAGTTTTGACATTGTCATAAGTTACTTTTTGCAAATACATTCCTGGAAAATACACGCTTTTCATTTGGGTGTTCTTTATCTTTTTAAGACTGCATTTCTTTCCTGCAATGCTTGGACCAGAACTTTTTAATGTACTATATGGCTTTATATATTAGTGATGTATAGCAAACCAAGAATTTTTTCCCCTTGGCAGTTAAAGTACAGTATCGGAATTCTATTCCATAATTCAAGATTTGGATCATAATAACGGGATGATTAAGGATTATATTTAGTCTTGCACCAGTTTGTATGTCCAGTGAACACTACATCAGAAATGGCTTCTAGCGCTCCAGCTTTTTGACAGAGAAGCCAAGCTGATATTAGGGCAAAAGGAAGTTCTTGGAAACTGATAAAGTCCAGGAGAAAATTATAATCAACAAGAGAATTTATGTTTTTAAAAACATCAAATCCAAAATGCTTAGGTAGTGATAGGCTTTAATATTATTGTTATACTCTCTGTTTAAAATGAAGTACTGGGGGGAAAAAAAAACTTTGATATATACTTTTCTGCTTCTCTCAGATTTGTTAAATGGAATTCTCTTAATATCCAGTAATGAGCCACTAATGGAATGTGGTCATAAGGAAAGAAGATGTGGAAACTGCTTGGAAGAGAGACTTTTGTTACAAAGTGCTATTGCGTGGAGTTACGTTAATGGGGAGTATGAAAACGGATGGTAGAATGATTAAGTGGAAGAGGCTATGAAGGAGAATGCATATAAGAGAATGATTGCTGCCAAAATGAGGATGAGACAAGAAATTGTATAAAGGGCATATAGACAGAAAAAATAGCTGCACAGAGAATGTAGTGGAAGAGAACAATGAATGGTTAAGATTAAAAGGCACAGAAAATACAGAGTGATTTGATGAAAATAAAAATTGTTTTGGAATTGGGTGAAGAGGGATAAACCAAGAGCCTCCATCAGAGTGAGAGGATTAAAAAAAAAAAGTGATAAAAATATTTTGCACGAAACTGAAGTGAGGGAATGCTGGAAGGAATGTTTCAGAGATGTATGGAAATGGTAGTGGTATGTGATATGTCGGACAGTGGAATTGAAACAAATGCTACGTCCAAGAAACGATGAGAAGGAAATCATAAATGTTATGAGATGTTGAAAAACAGTAAAGCTGTTGGTGTAGATGGTAGGACTGGAGAAATGTTAAAGTACAAATGTGGGATGTTAATGTAGCGGCTCTATGTGTGTGTGGCCCACCCAGCAGCCTTGTGCGGCCTGCCAGCATTTTTTAAAAATTCACTTTTAAAAAACACACCAGTCATCACTGCAACCGGGAGGATCTGCTGGGGCCACTACCAGATAAAAGGTACGCTGCCAAGCGCCTCTAACACCTGCAGACCTCACCCACCCTAAACTGCTGCTGTTCTGCTAGCTGCCAAACAGTTGATTGTCACGCCAGATATTCCTTTCTGCCTGTGATTATTTTCAATTTATCAAGTTGTGCATGCCTGGTTTAGGGTCTGTGAAGACTGCATCTGTGCCTAGTGACTGGAAAATTAATAATAATAACAACAACAACAACAACAACAACTTGTATGCCACTCTCAAAGACTCTGGGCAGCTCACAACAATCAAACAAATTACAATAAAATCAATAAAAATTAAAGATAGAAGATGACAAGGGTGATGAAGTGAGGAGTCTCACTTTCCCAAAAGCCTTCTTCACGGCTCTTCTAAACAATAGCAAAGTGGGGACTATCCGGATCTCAGGGAACCTTGTTGATTCTGTTATATGAGAAATGTTGAAAATGTGAATATAAAAGCTATAGAGGATTAGTTTCTTAAGTGTGTCTGGGAAAATATTTGGCAGAATTCTTATCAAAAAGGTATGAGAAGTGGTAATGAACAAAATTTGAGAAGTACAGTAAGGCTTTATGCCAGATAGGGGTTATGCAGCCCAATTATTTGCTCTTCAGCAGGTAATTGAGAATTGTATGCATGTGAGAAAAAAAAAATTGTTGGACACTGTTGTTTATGGAAAGCATACAGATAAGCTTGAATTATAGAATGTTCGGCATGAATATGGTATTGAATGTTGGTTATAGAATGTGGTAAGAATGGTACGATAGATGGCTGGCTGGGGAATCCTGGGAGTTGAAGTCCACTCATCTTAAAGTGGCCAACTTTGGACAACGCTGATATAAAGCATCAAGAGTAGATGGAATACTTAGAGAATGGTTCAACACCAAGCAGGGAATAAGAAAGGAACACGCAATGTCTCCTTGGTTGTTTTACGTATGTATAGATAAATAATGAAGTGTCACTAATGGTGCCACTAGAAGTGTGTTGGTTGGGGACATGAATGTATGTGTATTTTTGTATGCAGATGATACCATGTTCTTGGCTGAACCCAGATGATTTGTAGTGAACACAAATTCATGATATATGATATTATGGGATGAGGAGTATGGATCTGAAAATTAATATTTCCAAGACAAAGATCTAACAGGAAAACAGAGCAAGCAATTATGACAAACTAGAGGAAATTTCTTCCATTAAATGCAATTTGTGGGCTGGCATTTATTTCAGAATCATTTTTAATAAGCGGGATGGGAATGGACAAAACTGTGAGTGTGTGTGTGAGGGGCTGCTCCCCAACTTAAAATAGCCTTTTGGATCCCATTATGTTCAAAGGCCTTGTTTTTAAAGTAGTATCAAGGAAGCATACACCACAAAATATTTTGGCCATTTTTAAAAAGTGAATTTGCAGCTTGCAGGGCCTCTGGGTATTTTCTTTCAATCAAAACCGACAGCGAATGTGAAAGTATATGTGATTTGTTAAAATTGTAACTTTTAAAACAGTACGAATATGCTTATGTGAAAGCTTTTAAATTACAAGCAGTCACTGTCAGGAGAACATTTAAAATTAAATACTGCACTGGGAGATCATTTTTAATAAGGTCTTCTCCTTGCCTCTTAAAGTAGGAAGTAGGTAGGATAAAGAAAGAATTAAATCCTGTAAAGGCTCTGTTGCTTTCTTAAAAGAGGGCTAGCTGGGAAAAGGGAAGATCAAAATCAATAAAGATAAGCATCTGTAGTGCTATTTTCTCTGAAAGTGTTCGCTTTTTTAAAAATATTGTATAGGTGCCCCTCAGATTACGACCACTCATTCAGCGACCATTCAAAGTTACGATGGCACTGAACAAAGGGGACTTACCACCATTCCTCAGAGTTCCAGCCATCACAGTGTCCCTGTAATCATGTGATCGCAATCCTGGCCCTTGGTGCCTGGCTTGCAATTATGACTTCTCAGCGAGCTGTGGTCATGTGATTACGATTTCTGATGTTCCTGGGTGGCTTCCCATAAGCAAAGTCAATGGGGAAGCTTATGTGATGCAAAAAGGAACAGGAGTGAATCTGAATCAATGTTCTATTCACTCATACTTCCATCATTCTGAGTTCAGAGTTGAGAAGAGACCAGCCTGCGGCTAAGGGATCCACTTAGTTTTACATTTCTCTGCGCCTTTATCCTTGTTGTTCCATTTCAGTGACACCCTAACAACAAAGCTCAAGCACAGAGGCAAAACTTACTGAAAAGGCTAGGCCAGTTTGATTCGACCCCTTGCAATTGGAGCCAGAGAATGAAGGCCATTAGCTAATGAATTAGTGGCACTTGATAAGGGTTGTTTCTCAAGATGACATTTGGAGCTATGTTGTATGTGAACCCTGCATTGCAAGGTTGAAGTTATTTTGGTTCTGGACATATTTGCTTTTCAAAGGGGTCAGAACACTTGAACTTACTGAAAACACTTTGTCTCATATGTGGGAGAACAGGAGCAGCCCGTTTTGGTTGGAGCCACACTGGGTGTAAAAGAAGCAATCTGTTTATGTATCTGTCAAAGTCACAGATAGAGTTGGGATTAGGAGGGAAAGAGGTCAGATTTTATGAACACAGATGAACTCATGTGATGGCATCTGGACACTTCCGTGTCTTATTCTGTTCCTGCAGGCAAGTTCTCTCGGCTGGAGGACGGCTCAACAGAGATGGCCTGAAACAATGAAGGAGGGGCAGTAAAGAAGAGATTTGACTTCTCCTACACCGAAGTATGTCTGTTTTATTTATAAAATTTGTCAACTGCTTTTCATTATGAAGATCTCAAAGTTGTTGGAAAATTGCTCTGGGTAATTTCCAGTTTACTTTGCACCTGGCACATTCCCAGTCAGTCCTGTATCTAGATCAGAGCAAGCTTACACATCACTCAGTTCAGCTAGCAAAAAAATACAGCCTGATGTTTATTTATTAAACATCAGCAAATATCAAAAACAGTCTGGCAAGATGGGACAAAAGGCAGGCAAAAGAAGGGAGAGAGACATAAGACAAAAGGGCAAACGACGTAATATCAACAATCTACATTGTCTGTATAGCAAAAAAAAAAAGTCCTTTCTAGAGTCACTAGAAACAATACCACGAGTAATTAGCATGGGCAGTCCCAAAGGGACATTTAACCTTTTTATGTACATAACAGCAGCAGAATAGAGATGGAAAATAGGACACCAGGTGATCCTTCCTCTATTCTGCACTGTGAAAGAAACAATTTAGTGGATGGGGATGATGCATCCAACAAAAGTAAGTTTACAAAACCCTTGTAAAAACAATAAATATAATCAATCCTTTGTTTAAAGAAACTTAAGAGGAAAGGCAACAAAAGACATAACTACTCTAAATATAGCCAAAGAGGCCTGGCAAAAAGTGTGAAAAAGATGCATGAACCAGACAGACACACAACTGGCTAGAGAGGCAGTTAGATTGCAACCTGGATTTTAGAACATGTAGTTGACTTCCGTCACATCCAGTGATGGACAAAATGGAAATGCATAATTTCCACACTGAAAATACTGTTCCACTGTTCCACACTGAACAGTAGAATGTTCTGCCAAATTGTTCTTCAGATGGAAAACATGCAAACAGAAGGACATTTGATAACAGTCTTCCAGGTTGCACAAATATTTGCACCTATCCATATAATGTACTGTATTTAAAAACTACAGCACTAAAACATGCATTAAAAGAACATGCATGAAGATGTCCTTTTCATTGCCCTTTGGCTTAATTTAACATATTAGGAAGATTTAGGCATGACATGAATAAGACGTATATCTGGATTTATTTTATATGAATATAAATATTGTATTTTTGGTTTGTTGCTTACTACGCATTCAGGTGTGATATAAAAATGATGAAAAATCATTAATCGGTTGCAATCCTGGTGGGGAATTCTCAGAGTTGAATGATCCAAACATCTGGAGGGAATTGGGTAGGGAAGGGGTGAGGCTCAGCGGGACCAGCTTGCTGGGATCAGATGCAGAGTGGGGAATTTCTCAGTTTGTGCCTTGAGCTTATAGCTCTTTCAACTCTGAGTTTTATTACAAGCTTTTTGACATTCAGGGCTGAACTGACAGACATCAAGAGGCTTTCCAAGTATTTGCTTCTCTGCTCAGTGAGTTTACGCTTGATTAAAGGATTTGTTCCTTCTTGGCTATGCAACACAGAGATTTTAGGAGTTTCCATGTCTTCCTATAGGATGATAACTGTGCTAAAATAGTGGCTTCTTTCTCTTTCACCCTATATAGCATCCAACAGGAGGTTAGAAGGGGAATAAGGCCAATGAGTCAGTGTGTCACAAGTCAGCATCAGTAAAGCTTCTCAAGTCAGCTGTCAGCCATAACAGTGTGATAGGGCAATCCACCGTCTCTGACTGCTCCTTAATTTCCTTATGTGTGGAATGTGGCACTGGGTAGCTCTTTGTCTTCCGGTTCCTCTTTAAGCATTCCTTTTGATGTGATAGCTAAACATCCCTGAGAGTCTTCGAAATAAAGTTAGACAGCACCTCTAACTAGGAAGGGGAGCTTGGAGTTACATTGCCTGAGATTAAAAGCAAAAATATACCATATCAAACATCAGACACCAGCCTTCTCAACTGGCCAGCTGTTAGATTTTTTTATCTACTTGCTTCCTGCTAGAGTTGCATGACTTAACTGTGTGCATTATCACAAGATCAGTTCTTTTCTTTAAAAAACAAGGGGCATCATCCAAATCAGGAAATATACATGGCTGAATCAAGTTATTTGTGCGATTGGGATTGTTTTTTAAAAAATGTTGGTTGAGGTCAGCTGTGAGTCAGGTCTCTTTGAATAAGGGCTCTACCATCAGGCAGCTGTTTACCGTACTGAAAGCACAGATCAAGCTAAAATGAGAGTGGGCAACTTTTTGGGGCCAATAGGCCAACTTGAAATTTGGAAGGCATGTATTGGGTACACTCACAAAATGGCTGCCATGGGGAGGTAGACATAGCTGTTTAGAAAATGCTTGTCACAGTAGGTATGGCCAGTCACAAAACAGCCACTCCACAGAAGGCAAACTGGTGATGCTGCTCCATGCCTAATTAACATGTAATTAAATAAAGTCTTAAAATACAAAACAGGTGGGACAGACAGCCACCCTCTCCCCTGGCACTAGATCGTGCCTTTTGTAGCTAAGGATGCCCGATGGGAAGGAAGGAATTGACGTAATGAAAAATAAAATGAAAAATATGAACATTTTTTAAAATTTATATATAGCCCTAAGCCAATAAACCACCTTATACAAATCTTGGTGATTAGATTCATACAGTACAGTAAACCCTGACAGGAAAACATGTAGACCCAGGACTGTGTGCTGCCCCCACTTTTATTTGTATAGCCCCTGGCACCTATTCTGATAATTATGAGCTGGTTTCTTGCCAGTTGAATAGAAGAAATTGTAGTGTAGGGACTTGGCTTAGTGGATGACAGGCAGGCAGGCTGCCGGCCGGCCTTTCCCACTGTCTTGTCCCAGGCTGAGAATGCACAGATTTGAGATTCTAGTAGTTTACTTTGGTTGGCAAACCATTTCAGCTCATGGCAGGCAGACCACAGGTGTGTGCAAGTGCACACATGCACCAGTGACAGCTTGCCTGAGGGAGTCAAAAGCTGAATCAGCACACAGAAATGTAGTCCAGAAACAATCCAGAAATTCAGGCATCAAGGAAGCATAGTCAACAAATCCAGAGTCAAAGACTTGAGGTTCAGGTACTGCACGGAATCCCACTAAATTTAGTTTAATTAAATTCAAGCAAGAAAGGCTCCCTTACATATGATACATCACATAGCAAGGCAGCTTTAGCCATTTGGAATATGGCTTTTAAGAATAAAAGTTAAGAGATCAATTAAAACAATTTAATTGACAAATCAATTTAAGTACAAGCAACAATTTCCAATATTTCAAGAAATGTCAAGAAAATATTTCAAGAAATTTCAGGAGAAGGACAAATATTTAAATAGTGATTACTGGCTAGAGACAGTGGAAGTGAAGGGAAAAATGAGCTATCAAAAGTTCCCCAAGATTTTTTTTAACATTTTACTTTTTTCTGGGTAATTCAATCTTAGTGTATAGTGGTACCTCGGGTCACGAACTTAATTTGTTCCGTGACTCTGGTCGCAACCCGAATTGGTCGTGACCCGAATCAAATTTTCCCATAAGGTTCAATGTAAATACGGTTAATCCGTTCTGACCCCTACGAATTTGGTCGCGACCCGATTTTGGTCGCGTCCTGAATCAAATTTTCCCACAAGGTTCAATGTAATTACGGTTAATCCGTTTTGAACCATATGTATTTTTTTTTTTAAAACCACAATAATATGAAACAAAATACAGTACAGTGCAGTACGAAGAGAGAGAATGCTAACCTTGCTCGAGGCGACTTCTGGCGTGGAGGACAGGAAGGCGGGTGGGGAGGCGGTTATTGCTTGGAGGGAGAGTCCCCCTCCCTACAGGAAGCCACGACCACGTGTCACGGCAGGGAAAATGGCTGTGGATCCTGTTCGTTACCCGATGCGGAGTTTGCGGACGGAAGCAAAATTTTGTGAATGGTGCTGTTCGCGACCCGAATTGATCGTGAACAGAAGCGTTCGTGACCCGAGGTACCACTGTATTTGGTTAGGTTGGACAGGTTGTATAGTACTGCTGCCATGGATTCTTTGCTAGTTCTGGGTCTGTGGATGTAAAGAGTGCTGTGACATTGAATGAAACTGTATCTCACCTTCCAATGCAGATAACCAAAAAACAGCAAAGCAAAAAAAAAAAAAAAAGGGTTCAGTACAAGATGTGAAGCCAGTCAGTAGCTCAAACCAGCCATCCTAACACTATGGTTTCTAGATGTCATGAGTTTCATCTACCAGGATTCCAGATAGCTAACTAAGGGAAGACGTTAAACCACAGGGCTTCATCTCTTTTTCACCAACTGGTAGTCTTAGGCTAGAGTTACTTTAAACCCCAATGGATAAACCCCACTGTTGTTAATGGATAAATATAAAGACAACTGGCTGTTAGTTTGCAAATTAAGACTTATTACCTATGGCTTCTCCCTGAATTACTAAGCCAACCAGGATATGGGAAGAGTTAAAGAAGGGATAGCTGATATGGAACACCAGAAGGAGCTGGCCCAAGCCTCATTCTTCTGTTGCTCATTGGTGGAAGGTACTAAAGATGCCCCAGAATCTTTATCTACAGAATCTTATCTTTTACTTAGATGGGCCTTTTCAAGGCTTTCATTAATGCTTTCCCCTCTGCAGTAAGTGTGTGTGTGTGTGTGTGTACACACATACATACATACTCTGTCAATGTGGAAATAGAATCAGTGGCTCACGTTCTTCTAAGCTACATAATAAGAAGCATGAACACAGACATTGAAAGGTAACTCATTAAAAGGTTTAAAAGGCAGTCCCCAGAGCTGTATCTTCACCTATTGCTGAAGGATATAGTCCAGATGCATCTCTGCACAAGCCATATGAATGCATAACTGCCTTATGGATTAAAAAAAAAAAAAAGCATCAGCAGGCTTAGCAAGGCAAACATCTACATTTCATCCCACTTTAATGTTGTGTGTCATAAAGTTATTTACTTCCTCTATATTATTTTTTGTTACTTTTTCTTACATGTACCCAACCAAGGATTATAAAGCAGCAAATAAAGCAGATAGGTTTTATAGATAATAGGTTTCATAAGTTTAGTTAATTAGATCGGCTCAACAGGTTTTATAAGTTTTATGTCTATAATTTTTTACGTTATCTTAAATTTACCTATTTTACCTATATGTATATGGATATTTTGCTGTATTTTTTTTCTTTTTTGCACTGGTCACCGATCATAATAGTTTGTTCTGTTTTATTCAACTTGTTGTCCAGTTTCATCATTTTAGGCATAGGTTTATTCCTAATCCAGAGGTGTTGTCTAAAGGAGGCACTTTAATCAGTTCTGATGATAATTTGTAGAGTTGCCCAAGGTCACATGGTCATACATGGTGCTCCATTTTCCTTGAGCTTTACACGAAGCCTCCTTTTGGGAAAAGCAGCAGAAAGCTTGATCTATAAAAAGAGGATTAAGCTGACATATTTGTAGGTCTCCAGTGCAAGATGTTGCCTGGGCTTGGGACGTACTTAAAATACTGTGTTATTGGAATTGTTGCTTACAATACTTGTCCTGTGGTGCTCTTCATTTCAGAAGAGTTCACATGAACTGGACAGAACCCGTTGCGTAACTCCCTTCCCTAAGCTATTCTGAGACCACTTTTGAAAGGGGCAGCTGGAACGCCTTGCTTGCGTTCTACCAATGACTTATGGATTCTCTTGGACTAATTATCAGACTACTGATAATTCAAGGCTTTAATTACACCAGATTTGTGAAGTCTTATGTAATATATTTAATTACAGAAATGTGACAATCTTCGATGAATTAGCCATCTGTTAAGCCCATGTGATATCTAAGTTGTCAGAATCAGTATGTTTTCCCAACAGCTGGGACTCAAGATACCAATCCAGCATAAACAAAACACTTCAGATAATGTCAAGTAGGGATTTTTCTGTAAAGTCTGGTATGAAAATACATCTTGAATATTTTTACCATTTCAGATTATTCTTAACTCAAATGACACAGATTAAAAAATGAATAAATAGCTATTATTTATTTTCTCATTCTTGTATATCGATTTCCAGAAAATATTCTACATAGTGGCAGAAAGCTAGAAAATACTTGATACTTAAATATGTACAATTTGAACCCTGATAGATAATATCTCAGATTCATGTCTGCAAGATCCTTGGTGTGCAACTGTTTCTTAAAGCCTTCTGCTGGAGCTGGGCTGTGGGGCTTGTACACCATGCCTTCCTATCAGTGGATTTCAAGTTTTGCTATAAAATAAGCTTTAGCTTTAGCTTTTAATTTCAGTTCTAGCTGATTCTGGAGGGGTTGAAATGCAAACCCTGTACCTTTCTTGCTGCAAACTATTCTTATATATACAGACATAGTCCTTGGAATTTTGGCCAATGTGCCATGAATTATGCAGATTTTTGCCATGAATAAAAAAAGAGCCTGCTATAAAAATTTGAAATGCTTTGCATATGAAGAAAAATGAAGCAAAAGCTAGTCTGTTTATTCAGTGGATAAATGACAGCTGTCACCATAATTTCTTACAGCCCTTGGGATTCTTACAAAGCTGCCAGTTGATTTTATTATTTTTTCCAGTTCATTTAGATAAAGAGGATTTAGGATTTTCTCACAATGAAATCTTATTTATTTCCATTATTATCCAGCTTTTCCCAACCTAGCTTTTTGAAAATTTCTACTCTGTTTGTGGGGAAAATATATGTGAGGGACTTCTTTGAATTTTTCAGGGGGAGCAGAAATTCTCCAACTCTCTCAGGGGAGAGACTCAACAGTAAGAAGAACACGCTTCTTTTTTTACTATAAGTTTTTGGGTCATTGCTGCTGCTGATGGTGTTTCTTTGCAGATGGTAGCAGCAGCAAGGTTTTTGCCAGCTTGACCACCATTTGGTACTGTGATAGCACCTTACAGCCCAGGGCTGTCTGACATACTGTCATTTACTCAGCCAAACATACTAAACTTTCCCATAGACAGGAATTTTCCCACAGGAAAAGGAAGGGAGACTGCTGCTGAGGTGACAAGGGAGAAGAGAGAAGTGGAGGCTTAAAAAGAGGGAAGAAGGCAGTAGTGTGGCTGGCAAAACCAACATGGATTTCAGATAGCACTGGCTGTTGAAGGTTTGTTGGTTCCAGGAAAGCCCAGGGCAATACTTTGGAAGTGGAGGTGAGTGGGGGATTTAGAGAAGACTCACTGAAGGACGAATAGGGGGCAATGAGGTATGGTCCTACTCCCTAGAGATGTATCTGTGGGAAGCTGAAGAAGATAAGGGAAAAAACACATCCTCCCAGCTCAAGAGAGCAAATACCCACTAGCAGTTATGTTGTTGTTGTTGTTACTATTATTATACCTTTGAGTTAGTGCAGATTCCTGGTGACTGCCTGGATTAGTCCCTGCAGTTTTCTTGGCAAGATTTTTTGGAAGTGGTTTGCCTTTGCCTGTTTCCTAGGGCTGAGAGAGAGGGACTGGCCCAAGGTCACGCAGCTGGCTTCATGCCTAAGGCAGGACTAGAACTCACAGGCTCCTGGTTTCCAGCCTGGTGCCTTAACCACTACACCAAACTGGCTGTCAGCAGTAATTAACCCCTTTCTTAAATATAAGTAGGAAGTAGCAATACACGCAGTTGATTCACAATTTAAGTTGCGTATATACCCAGTAGAAAGGTAGTTCACTTTAAAAATACTTGGGCATCCTCCACTGGTGTCTACAGGGGGGTCAAAAAAGGCAAGATGGTGGTCATGGCAGTGTGACTGAAATCCCGTCCCTTTGGTATGTGCTGTACTGTCATAGGTATGCTTAAAGGGGCAGAGCCTTGTGCTGCTGGAAGTTCCACCTTGCCTTTTTAGATAACTCCCTGTGAACATTGGTGCCAACTGCTCGTAAATCCAGTCTCTCTTTCTTGCTGTAATGCTGCACACCAGAAAAAAAGCAGGAGAGTGGAGGAAAGGAACAGTAAGCAGGAAAGTGTAGCTGCTGTAATAAAATCTTGCCTTAGTTGTTTACATGCCTGGGAACAAAATTTAGAACATTCCTGATGTTGATAATAACAGGGGGAAAAATGACAAGACGTGTTGTGTGCTAAGAGAGGTCCTATGAACCCACAAAGCCCTTCTTACAGGTATCCTCCACAAAGCACCAGCCATAGTTTCAGTGCAAGCATTGTGGGGAGAATACTAAGGCTGCCATGTACCCACACAGTGATAAAGAATATTTAGAAAAAAATAATTTGCATGGCAGTCCTCTTCTCTAGAGGTCAGGAAAGTTGTCAGAATAACTTCTGACAAATTTTGGCTTAGCTCTAGTCTTAAATGCCCAAAGACCGGGTTACATCATATCACCAAGAGTGAAGTGCTTTTCTGGTTATGTACTTTTCTCTATCAGAAGGACAGAATGAGCTATGTCCTCATTGATTTCCTAGGATGTATTAGGAAGATGATAAAAAGACTATAAATCAATGGCCTTACCGTTAAGCAGAGTGAGGAGGGTGCCTTAAGTGACTGCTGTTGAGTAACAGGGAGGTCAAGAAGTGTTTGCTTTGACAAGTTTTGTGTGTTTTTTTATATACAGGTAGTCCTTGCTTAACAACTACAATTGGGACCAGAATTTAGGTTGCTAAGCGATGCAGTTGTTAAGCGAATCATCACAGGACCCAGTTTTATGAATTTTTGAAGCAGTTGTTAAATGAATCACCATGGTTGTTAAGTGAATCATGCAGTTCCCTATCGATTTTGCTTGCTGGAAGCCAGCTGGGAAGGTTGCAAATGGCGATCACATGACCCCGGACGCTGCAACTGTTGTATGTGCAAGCTGGTTGCCAAGCACCAGGATTGCAATCACATGACTGCAGAGGTGCTGCAACGGTCATAACTTCGGGCACTGGTCGTAAGTCACTTTTTAAATGCCATTGTAACTTTGAACTGTCACTAAATGAATGGTTGTTAAGCAAGGACTACCTGTAATTTTTCTTGAAGAACTTTGTACAGAATTAAAAACTACAGAGATATAAAGAGAAAAGAGAAAAAGATGCGAAAAGATAGAAGAAAAAATGAAAAACAGTAAAAATCAGAGGAAAAGAAAAAAAGAAAAATATTTAAAGAAGTGATTTCCGATCTTCTTTGCAGCAGTTACAAACATGGTTAATACTCTTTCTGCCCTCCCAAATTATATAATATGGTTCCCTTCTTCCCATAAACAACCCTTTTTAATCAATAAATGCCAAAATCACCAATTCATTTTTGTCCATTTTCAGCAAAAAGTCCATAAAGGGTTTCCAGTCTTTTATAAAAGTAGTTATTGTTTCTTCCCTAATCAAACAGGTCAATTTAACCATTTCAGTGAGCTGTACCATCTTCACAACCTACTCCTCCATTGTGGGTATTTCTGTATTTTTCCATCTTTGTGCGTATAGTAGCCTCGCTTCAGTGCTTTGAGTGAAGTATTATTTTCAGTGCTGCTTTATGAACAATACAGCCCCTTCATTTTCAAGAAGAAAGCAAGGAGAGTGCCTTTTCCCCAACATCCTCCAGCATTTGCAAAAACTGAAGAGATTTCTGCACAAGTGCAGTGCAAAAACTTCTAGCTATTGCAAGTGCCAGAAGATGCTGCAAAGTGATATAAATGCTTCTTTGAAACAAATTACATTGCTTCTTCACTGAGTGCAGCAAATTGCAATGCCTCCATGGCACAAAGTGCCTCACTGAGGAGGATCAAAGCCATCTCCCAAAAGCCTGTGGAGAGGACAATACAGGTGGTCCTCATTTAGTGACCATTCATAGTTATGGTGGTGATGAAAAAGTTTGCGATCAGTCCTCGATTTACAACCTTCACAGGTCTGTCAAGCAAAAGAAAGCTAAAGTAAGACTGTAAGCAGAGTCGCAGTTTCACTTAGTGATCACTTCACTTAATGACCGAGTTGCCAGTCCTACTTGTGGTCACTAAATGAGAACTATCTGTAGCAGCAGCTCCTCTGGCTGCTTGCCTTTGTTGTAAGACAGAACTATACATTTTGGGCTGCTAAGTCATTTAGCAATAGTTAGTTGAATATTAATGAGAGCTGAGAGGTTAGAATTAATCGTTATTAAAACTGCTATTGTGTGTGTGTGTGTGTGTGTGTGTGTGTTTACATATACTCTATTGTATATATCTGTAGGTTGTGTATACTGGTTAACACATAGAAAGGCAAAAATGAAAGCATGATTATTTGATTGAATTCACTCCCCTGTGTTCAATATGTTACAAGGTGAACGATTTTTAAAGTACTACTTTGAGTAGTAAATTCAGTGTATGGTTTAATTTGTATATTTAATGAGATCTCCAAGGGCATTAACTATTCGTCAGTTGTCAAAGGGTGGTAAAAATTATTGCTGCTAAATCCAAGCATACATTGTTAACTGTGAAAGGCTGCTTCTTTATCCTGGAAGAAATATTTTGGGTGAAACCACTGTGGTATGTAATTACACATAGACATAACTCATCACAAACAGACATACTTGAATTATTGGTCTATAGTAATAGAATTAATAAAGAAATAATATGGCACTTTGTGATAACATTCTTTTTGACTGTGTCCTTTCTAATCCAGAGATCACACTGAAGGGCAGACACAATTCACTGATAGGTTTCCTCATGTGTATAATAATTTTAAGAAGCTGTTTATACATATCATTTTTTCCTCTAGCAATAGATGATATTTCCCTGCAGAATACAGAGGAGTGCAGTTTCTTCTGGCCATCCAGTCAAAATTTATGACAAAGAGGATACAAGCAGCCTCACATAATTCTTAGGTGATGAAATGTCATGATATTGGTTAAGAAATAAAAAAAAATATTGAAATGCTATTGATTTCAGAGAATATAAAGCTGAAGACGATATAGGATTCAAGTAGAGATTAAAAAAGAACTCCACCGTGGATCTTGCTAAGAATGGATTTGGGGTTTTCACTCCCAGTGGATTTATGATTGAACAAATGATGGGACAGACACTAGCAGGAAAGTCCAGCTAGTATTACTTGTTTTTAGGAAAAACAAAAATCTATACTCCCCTCCTGAGCTGTTCTAGAAAATGCCATGGAAAAATCTCTAGTCCTGCTGAAACTGTTTTGAGATTTTTTTTAATTTTGAAGAAAGACAAATGGAACACTTCAGCTGTGTTGTACATTTTAAAAAGTAACTGCAGTGCTCTCAGTCTTGTTTGGCAAATTTATCTATGGATTTATTTTTAAAAAATCTCTTGGAAAAAAATTACTAGACCAGAAATTTGTCCACAGGGTGGAGTGTTAAGAAGAATAAACATAACCTGATAGACTCATCCCTAGTTTCTGGTAGGTTTTATTTTTGTTTAAAATAAAAATAATTACATGTTTTACATTCACAGGTCTTTCCATTACATCACAGAAAGCCAGCAGAGGAGAAATGTATGTCATCAACTCAGGATTGTAAATGTGGTGTGTCACTGCCTTCCCATGATAGCAAAATAATATTTGCTGTACCCCATACTTGACAAATTCAAACTTCTACATATAGTGATAAATTCCAAAATGTCAGTATATAATTCAGCATCATCCTGACATATTTACATTTTATTACTCTTTCTAAATCATATTAACAAATGTAGAGCTATTTAACCAAAGCAGGACAATAGTGGACAAGTCTGTATCATAAGTGTAGCATTCTCTCCATCATTTTACATTTCCACATAACAGTGTTGATAGCCAACATGTTCCAAACATCACCTGAGGGGTCAATAACATGAAAAAATATTTTGTTGAATAAGTCTAATCTTAAAGTCATAAGAAACATTCTTTAAAATTTTAACCATTGACTTGATAATATAGGATATTCCAACTTTTCCAGAATTTCATATTGGATGATGAATATCCACCTTAATAATCTATAAAAATACTGATGATCTGGAATCCTCCAAAACATGTTTCAGTTCAGGAGTCCTAGATGCAACTAAGGCATCTGGGCTAAATTGTAGAATCAAAAGATGTTGTAATGTATTGCCATTCCACAGTTTTATTTATTTATTTATTTTTAAATATTTTTTTATTTTTACAACAAACACAAAACATACATGAACAAACAAAAACATAGAAAGGCATAAAAAAAGCATCTTCCATTTTATACCGTGTGTCAACCAGTTACCAACTCGTTGGTGCCCCTTTCATAATCTTAAATTCTCATATAATCTATTCAAAATATACTTGTATACTTATCAATTAACAATTATTAATCATTCATAGCTAATCTATAGAATCATTTTTTACAAGAAATTTTAACTTTCAATAGGATTAGTAATACATTTTCATCTATCGATTATATATGTATATATATAATAATTAATATCAAATTTCTATTATAAAATTTCCTAATCCATTACATTACTATATTTTCTCAGTGTCATATAAAATTACTTATCTTCTTACTCTAATTTCAAATCTCAATTTAACTCATCTCTGCACATTCCATAATTTTCAATAACTTCCTCCTGCATAAGTACTTTTTAATTTTTCCAATTCTTAAAAGTTACAGTTCTAACCAGTATTAATTACAATATCAGTTACAGTTCTAACCGGGTTACAGTTCTAACCAGATTCTTCACTACATGTTTCAACAAAAATGTCTCTAGTTTAAAATCTATATGTTACTATATTCAACCATGTATAAATTTTAGTCTAATCTCTTGAAACATTTACAATCAAATACAATTTTTAACTATATATCTCAGATTTATACTTTATTCCAGCGCTTGCATAATTCTGAGTTCACCCTTTTCATTCAATATCCCAAAATATCTAGCTGTTTATTCCTTTTTCTATATTATTGGATAAGAGAAAGCAATAATAAATGTCCTTTCAAACATTCTGCTTTTTGAAGCTTCTGTCAGTTCCATCATTGTTGTATTCCCCTCGTTTTTTCTTTAAACATATGAAGTAGTTTCTTTCAATATTGTTTTACTTCTTCTTTTTGTGCATTCTCTTAGTACGATTTTCCATTATAATCTTGTATAATCTTTTTCTCACCCTCAGTGCCAAGAACAAGTCTGTCCCTCTTCATTTATCAGTTGATTAACCCTTTTAATTCTCAGTTTATAAGCCTCACAATAATTCTGTTTAATGTTTCTGATTTCTTGTACTATTTCTTCCTTTTCCATTGATCCCGTTTTATGTTTAATTAAGTCCATTTTAGCTTTAATATCTTTTTTTCTTTTTTTTTGCGGGAATTTCTGCAGCTCTTCTTCCAGTTTTTTATAGTCATCCTCAATAGTTTAAAGATCTTTTTCTGCATTGTGTTTCTCGTATAGTTTATTATCTTGATGAACCTTCATTGAGTCAAAGGATTCTTTATCTTTGTTCTTGCCAAAAATAAGAGAAAAAAAAAGGAGAAGAAGGGAAAGACTAAGTCTCTTTAAAAAAATCCAACTGAGGGGGGAATGGAGAACAAAGCAGAGCTTCTAGCAGAAAGAAGAGCTACTGCCACTAATCAGGGCTCTTGTGACTAGCTCAAACTTTCCATCTTAATATTTTCAAAATCGCTTTCAACTCCACTTTCTTGTTTATAGTTACGGATGGCACCTGTATAAACATGCACATCCCACTATCTTTTTAGAAAGCACAGGGTCCTTGAGCATGCGTCACAATAGAAGAAAAAAAGCAATATGTCGAGCCTCTAGATGGCAGTGCAACTTTCTTTCATTTACTTTCTCTTAACTCCACTTTCCCCATTTCAAAATCAAAAAGTATAAATTTCTTATAACAATAAAGAAATCTTAGAAAAAAGGCTTAAGATAAAGAGTTATTGAGTATTAAAAAGAAAAAGCCAATCCAGTTAAAAATATATTTTTTTAAGAGAAAAACATCTTGCCAATTCCACTAAAAAGGGAAAGTTGAAAAGAAAAAAAATTTCCCCCCCTTTTTTATAAGGCTCAATCTCGCCGCTTAATCCACTTTTCTTCACTTTTAAAAATCTCTTTAAGTTACTTAAGGTGTTCTCTAAGAATAGTTGAATAGTAAAAGTCCATCTCACCCAGTTGACACCCCTCTCTTCCTTCTTCCTTTGGAGCTGTCCCGGCTTTCGCAGCCATTTTGGCTGCCTCTCCTCCGCCGGCTTCAAGAGCTTCTCCCGGGATCAATCTGGGACTTGCGGCATCCCTGAGATCCGCGGGACGCGCCCTTTGCGATCGCCATCTCTACGGGACAGCTTAGGTCCATCGGGACCGTCCAGGGGAGGAGATATCGGCTGCGATCCTGGGAGCCCAGGATCGCCCGCCGTATCACCGCGACGCCAGCTCCGCCCTCCGCCATTCCACAGTTTTAGACCATCCAGATTCCTTATCTAATATCACAGATTGTTTAAAAATATGATTAGCAATAAACTTATCTAAAGTATTACTACACTTTCGTTCATGAATAATAATATTAAAAATTGCAGTTTTCAAACTGGGATTATCCCTGACTGCAAGTTTATCACCGGAATAAAAATAGAAATTATCTTCTGGTATTTTTGTGAGAATAAGTAACAGGCAAATTCTGTTTAGCACTCTCAGTCTAACCAGCATGCTTAAATGTTAAATTTGTCTTACATAAAAGAATGTCCAGACAGGACATTTTTTTGTCAAATAAGTCAAAAAGAAAAAAAGGCCCAGTGAATGAATGTAAACTTAAAACGGAACCACCAGGAATGAAGCATACAAAAGGAATCTCTTATGATATATTTAGAATACTTACCTCATTTCTTGCCTGTAAGTTGTCAATATATTCAAGAGCAGGTTGATTTCAGTTACTTATTCATTTATGGTCAGAGACTAAAAAACTTCTATGCAGTATAGGATTAAAAAAAAAACCTTAGAGGAAGGAATTATTAATAATAATCTAAAACCTTGGCAAGAAATCAACACACTGCCAACCACCCTAAAAGTCAGTGCCAAAGCTTCCTAACAACAATTGTGATTGAGCAGAATTTTGCTACATTCCAAGAAATTTCAGATGAAAAGTCAACAGTAAAAAGCAGGTAACTTTGGTTTATGCCCAGCCCTCAGAAGTGGGGATTTGAGCTCTGCACACCAAGGGGTGATAAAGGGACAATGAAGTCCCTTTCTACTGATTCAGTTGAAGTTCTGCCTCAGGGACAGAGGCAGAAACATTCCAGATAAGGAATTTTCTTGTGTCTTCCCCCAACAACATTGAAGATAAGGCATTAAACTTTGCTAGTGTGAGTACTCTTCTATGTGTAGCAGAAGCAATCCTATAAGGAGAGTTAGAGTTCATGGAAGGTTTTAAAAAAGGTCCTTGAGACAATAAGGGGCAATATTAGATCTAACATTCTGTAATATCCAGATCAAGGGCTCTCTCTTTAACTGTGTACATGGCTTTATCAATTTCAAGGGATATTAGGAATGAGGCAGAAAAGCCACAAATGGACAAGTCACTGGCAGTGGTCTTCTTTCAGGTGAAAATGACCTCATCAGCAAAAATGAGCCGGGCCAGTGATTCATCCTGGAGAATCTGTCTCAACCAATATTGCAGGCAGCAGATTCTCATTCAGGATGCTATAGAGAGACATCCAAGTTCTAACTGGAGAAGGGTATTTGGATTGATACAGGAGATTCACAACAGGATTCTCATAACTCTAGATTGAATAGCATTGAAATTAGGGTGAGCACAAAAATGGATACTAAACAATAATAGGCTCAGCACCTTAGCATTGCAAACTTAAATAGCTGCAGGGAGTGATATGTTCCCACTGCAGCTAGCAAATCTAATAATTGCACTGGCATCTTTTTGAACTTCGGCCATAACCTCTCAAGTTTGCCGTGTCTAGGAAGTAGAAGCCAGAATATAGATGACTAAATATTTAAATACCTTTACTTCCTTGATTAAAAACATTACTAATACTGGTGATGGTTTTTTATGAAGATCAACTCCTGCTTTAGAAAAGTTTATTCCCAGCCCCTCAATTTGGCAATATTTAGCCAACTCCTGAAGGTTGTGATGGAAGCCAACTTGGGTCAGGGAGACAATTATCATCAGCATAAAAGCATGGCAATTAATCTATGGTTAAGTGAAGGAGGAGTTTTGCATTTGGAGAGGACCTGTACAGTCCCATTAACATTAAAAAAATAAATAGAAGTGGGGGCAGAATGCACCTGTACTTGACTCACTTTTGCATGGGGATGGGATACCATTGACATATTTAACTTGCATGAGGGTATCCTCATGAAGCATTATAATCAATCATAGAACCCATAATCAAGAGAAAAGGCAGCTAATTTCCACCGCAGCAGCTCATGAATTGTTGAATCCTAAGCTAGCTTCCAATCAGTGAAGGCTATTTAAAGGGTCTGAGAATAAGGATAGAGTATTTTTCACCAGCTATTATAGAATGATGGCTTGGTCAGAAATCAAGAAGCCTTGTCTAAAGCCACCTTGTTTTATGGCCAAAATATTTTCTTGAATCCATCAAAAGAGATGCTGGCATATAGTCTTCGTATTTTATTTAATAAACTAATAAGGTGATAATTGGCTAGATTTGACTTTTAACCTTTTTAAAAATTGAAATGATTATTTAATGGTCCCACTTATTAAGCATTTGGATAGATTGATCATATGAATAAATGAAGAAGGCAAGAGACAGGACTACCATTCTGCATTAGGTTTTGAAAAGGCAACTGGGATCAAATCACCACTGGTACCTTTACTATTTTTAATTGAAAATGAACTTAAGGATCTCTGAAGTAATGGCAGGGGTCAGAGAGGAAGAGAGTCATTTCATAATAATTGAGAAACTAATTCATTAGATGACTTGCTGAATGCCTTTCAAAAATAACCAACCCCAGTCTTGAAAATGATTGAATTCTCAGCACAAAAGGCTTGCCTAAGGGCTGAATTAATGACTACAGGCGAAAAGACAGTGGAATCACTCTCTTGGGGTCAGTTTTTCCCAGCACTTTCTTCTTCCCTAGAAGAGCCTGGTATTCTCCTTTCAAGGCATGAAAAGTGGCAGGAAAACAATGATTGTTGGTGTGACAATCCTAACTGCATCCACTAAGCTGGTCTTGGCTAAGATGCCCTCAGTGCTGAGCCAGGGTTTCAAAAACTTTTTACTTCTTTGGGACAGAAGTAGAACTACTCTTAAGTTGATCTTGTGCAAGTTTCAGTTGTAGGTAAGTGTCTAAAGCTTCATGGACATCCTTCGCTAGCCCAACAGACTGTTTAAATAATGATGCTTTAGGGGAAGTTAGCAGATGAGACACTGTCTCAGCACTCACTTTAGAATACTTAATATGGGGATTGTACACCTACATAAGCCATACTAAACCGGTTTGAATCTTTTTGATGGGTAACTTGTTGAAACCAAGTACCACAAGGAATGGATACTGATCACTGTAGGGGTAAAAAGCAATTTCCAAGTCAATTCTCTCAATGAGCAATGTGTTACATTTAGCATGTGGTTCACTGTTGCCCCAGGAAATGCAGAAGGCGAATTCTCCTCAGTCTCCAAGGGTGAAACACCCTTCAGCTGTTCAGGATCCTTAAATCATACATAGAACATAGAATACATAGAAAAGGCAGTCTAATATCCTGTGGTTGTACCTTTATCTTTAGACTGGTGAGGGCCAAGGCCAAGGAGCTTATTGAAGTAAGAATTTGGAAGTTACAAGCAACAGTAGGGGTTTATGGTCAAGGCTTTGACTGGCATTAAAATCTCCAGGTAAAATCAGAGCTGCCCAATTGACAGAGAAACCAGCTGCAGACAATGGCAACTCAACAATCTTGAGTGTTGATAACTAAACACTTTTTAACCCCTTCAGCTCCAAGCATCCATCTACGTGCTGAAGGGAAAACACCAGCCCCCTTTTGAATAAACCGCAGCAGTAGAGAATAAGTGGCTGCAGATGGGAGGCTGGTGTTTTCCCTTCAGCACACAGGTGGATGCTTGTAGGTCGGAGAAGGTTGAGGGAGACGGCAGATGCCAGAGATCAACAAAGAGAAACCTACAGAGAGAGTACCTGCTGAATTACCCTTAGCAGGCCTGTACAACCGAACTCCCCCACCCTCCTACATTGCCTGGCCTGAACTCATTGTCCAGGCAGAGAAGAGAGGTGGTTCCTCAAGCTGGAAAGTTTTCCTCAGGAGAGAAGGGAGCCAGAGACTATACAAATAAGGATAGGCCCACAGCGGCTGGAAGTTGTACTGAGACTGTTGGTGAGAAAGCAAGAGAACAAGCTTCCAACTGCTTATGCCAGAATAGTTTAGGCATTTTAAACTAACATTATTTGTGTACTTAGTTTGGGCTCCTGAGACTCCAAAGAGTCTGTTTTTGTTTTCATACCCTACCTTCACTGTGCATAGGACACTGTGCTTAAGAATAAGGTTACAAAAGTTTACGAGCATATTTGTCAATGCATCTGGGTTACACAATATGACACCATACCCTGCAACTCCCTTTTTTCCACTGGTTTAATGTCTTATGTGAATTTGGTTTATGTGGCATTTTCAGGGCACACAACCCCAGCATAGAGTAAGAGAAGCCTGTGCTTGTGTAACTCGTGATGTCTGCATTTGTGAATTACATTTGATTCTGTTCATGTACATCTCAACAGCTATTTTCATTATTACCAGGTATGTGGCTTAATCTATAAGGGATCAAAACCTCCTGATAGAATTCTCCATTCTATTAATGCAAGGCAAACAAGCAAAAGTAACAGTGTAATAGGATTACCCAAAATCACTTTATCAATTCATAAAGCTTTGACCTTTATCCTTATCTCATGCTAATATTAAATACAACTGAGAGAAAAATTGTATTTGTTTTCACAGCTCACTCCTCCATAGCTACTTAAGACAAATTTACTTCCCCACCCCCAGCTTTAACAACATGGAGTGGAAAGTTTTTTTCTGTATTTTAATTGAGTCCTGGGAAACTCACAGCATTTAGCCGACTAGCAAAACCATTCCCATTTTCTCTTTGCAAGCATCAGAGTGGGGTTTTTTCCCCCTTAAAAGCATTTTTTCTACTACAGGAAAGTAACAGCAGAGCTCTCCTATTGATGTTTGGGCCATGTTGCCCCACAAGATTTCTGTAAAACAATACTACACGGTGTTGCAATGCTTTGAAAGTTTGCAGGGAAAGAAGGAAAGAGAAGAATTCACTCTTGAAACATTTTTCTGTGTATATTTTCATGGTCTACAACTGATATACTTTGCTATAGTTTCATTGCTAGTTTGACCTTTTCCAGTGTTCAAGTTTCAACTTTTTATTGAATATTGGTGCCAGCTGATAAACGGAAGACTAATCTTTCCCTACAGAGCACCCATGTTTAGCCTTGCTTCTTTTAGATGGCACTTCTATTATTTACTATCTTCCACCGGTGATGTAAAACAATTTTATGGAATGTCCTTTAAAAACCTCTCTCGAGCCAACCTTCTGAACTTATCCCCTAGATTTGATTTATCTGTCAGATGCTTTAGTGCAGCTACCCTAAACCTGTCTGGTTTTTGCATGAATCCATGGCATGAAATATTTGCTCATTTCACCTTAGCATATTGGATACCTTTGATAGCCAGATGCAAAGCATGTGTTAGTGAAATTCAATAGGAATGGTAAGGAATACATGAATTGTCTGATCATGTGCCAGACTTACTGAGCTTACTTAATCATATTCAGAAGAACTTGACATGAAATATTTATCATGAAGTAGTAGTAATATTGTGACTTACTTGACAACAAGAACATTCTTCACATCTACCTACAAAATGGAGAACATATAAAAGAGTATACATTAATGTATATATATACATATACATATACATTAACTAGAGAATGAGCACTGGGTCTTATTATAAATGCTGTTTAGAGATAGGACTGGATGCTATTCCAGCAAAGCCTGGAGTTTAGAATCCTCATTTGTGGGACCAGTCAAAAGATATTGTCAGAGATAAAGCTCCTATATTGGCCTTCATCTCTCAGTCTTGTCAACTCTGATTGAAGGAAACCATTGAATTCTTCATCCCTGTTAGTAACTTACTGAACTACCAGATCATTTACATATTTACCTGAAATACTTGCTTTTCCTTGGTTCTAAGTAAATATCAGGCTGTTACAAAAGTATTTGTCATTGATGGGTTTACAGCAGTTTTCTGCATATGATCCATGGCTAAACAATGGAGAATCCAGTTCACTCTTTTGGTATAATTTCTTGATTCCATGTGCAAGATCTAAAATTGAACACTCACTAAATAATTAACTAATGCTAAGTGTGTTAGAAGAAACTGCCAAATGGGGTATGTTAGCCATTCCCAGATGTTCAATGGATGTATAAAACATAAGAACCAATGTAGTGTAATGATAAAGCTGTTGAACTAGGACTGGGTAGATTCAGGAAACTGACAGAATAGCTTTGAATCAATTTCAGCAGGGTTGTTGTGGGGATAAATTGGAAACAAGTATTATATAGGCTGTCTTGAGCTCCCTAAAGAAAGATGAATTATAATTATAATCAATATATATTAAACAGAAATTGCCAAACTGTTAGATGTCTGAATGTGAACTATTGCTTAGAAGTAATAGGTTTTTAAAAAAATCTTGAAAACCTTAATTTTATGTGTAGCTTATGTTATCTGGGGGTGGAGTGGGGAATTGTTTGTTATCTTTCATTAGAAAAGTAAAATAATTCTGAAAACAAAATATTATGAAGACCTCAAATCACATATCCAAGCTCTGCAGAGGTATGTCACAGGAATCTTAATATTCCTGAATTAATATGTTTTTCTACACTTTCTTTCCTTCTTGCAAATATACTTAATCAGCTAAAGCTTACTGCATCTATTACCCAGCTGACAAATTTAGCATTTATTTTTATTTATTTAGTCAGACCAACATGACACAAATAAAATTACAACTGAAACAATAGAATTTAAAATATAAAATTAGATATTAATAACATAATAAAGATAGAATTATTGGGTATGTTTGCCTCTGAAATATCAAAGGGTTTCTATAGGATTACATGTATAAACTCAGAATTATAAGTGGATAAGTGTAAGAATAATTAGATATGAATACCTTGGGGCCAACCTACTTGCAGCAGTTGCTTATGTTCACTTACAGCTTGTATGCAAAACCTAGCTATGTTACTTGAAACCTCCAGTTCCTGGTCAGCTAAAAGAAGGTTAAGATAATTGGACTCCATCCTGCCTGGATATTATGTTAGGAGCGGGGAGCTCTATAAAGCCCAAATATCTCTTTAAAAAAGGCAGCACAGCAACACATGACCCAGTGTTTCAATTTCTTCCTCACCGAAGGGCAAAGGTGCTGTTCTTTGGTTATATTGTAAGATCTGCCCACCAAATGACCTGAGGGGAGGGCATTGCAACAGGTTACAGCTAATCCTTATTTAGTGACTGCCTCATTTAGCAACTGCAGTTATGACAGTGGTGAAAAAGTAACTTTGCAACCATCCTTGCATTTATGACTTTTGCAGGTCTGAAAAGCATAGGAAAGCTGATGTGAAATCGTAAGCACAATCACGGTTTCAGTTAGCAACTGCTTTGCTTAACTAATTTGCTGGTCCCAGTTGGAGTCACTAAATGAGAACTACCTGTAATGTAAAAGCTCTTCTGGTGTTTTTGGAGGCAATATTGAACAAATAACAAGCAGGTGCAACGCTTTTTTCTGGTCTTGTTGGGATAATGTAAGGTGGGATCTGGCTGAGATCACTTTGCAGGTCAATATCTCTGGCAAGGTGCTTGAAAAATGCTCTGGCCCATTGGAATTAGTCCATTAGGGGAGAGCCCACAATATCTTAAGGTGGCACTAAGTGAATTCCATGTAGAAGACTGGAATTTGTCTTGGAGGGTCAAATCAGCCAGACTGCTTGGGTTAAAGATTAATTTGAGCCAATAACCAACAAGAGCTATCTGTGCCCAGGTTTTGATTGAAGTTATTCCAGGCTCTACTCAAAGAGTGGAGTTTGGGATGCAATGTGAGAGCAAAAATAAGTCCCTTAATGCTTCCAGGAAAGGATCTATGGTGAACTACATGTCCCTGAAGGAGCGGGGCCAGCATTGCTGCAGAGATTAGCAGCCAGAAAGCAAATTCTGGCCAGTGCTGTCTTTCTGGATAAAGGAGAGATTGTGAAATCACCCACTTGCATGCCAGACAGCTGCTCCTCATGAGTAGACTGCAGGAACTGAGGATTTTGCGGTTGACTCATGAGTTGAGCAGCTGGGAGTCAAGGAATTTCAACCAAGCTAACAGCTAAAAAAGCTAGAAAATTTTGGATTCACATACATATGCTGATTTAGAGGATTTTGAAAATATATACAGTTGAAACCAGCGGTCTTTCTTTTGGGACTGATGGACAAACAGTTGGAAAAAAAGTCATGGAATTTTGTTTTTGTATATGATAACTGCAGTGAGATTATTGTATGCACAAAGATGGAAAGATTTGTCAATTCTTACAATGGAGGAACGGTTGGTGAAGATGATGGAACTTGCTGAGATGGCCAAATTGATTTCTTTGGTTAGAGAAAAGTCAATATCTACATTTATTGCTGACTGGAAACCCCTTATGGACTTTTTGTGGAAAACAGAAAAAAATGAATTTATGATTTATGGTTTTGATGATTAGACCGGATAGATTATAGAAAGAAGAGGGCTATGTTGTAACCATAGAGTAAGAGGTAAATTTATAATTGTACTTACAACTGCTGTAAAGAAGTTCGGAAGCCACTTCTTTATATATTTTTTTTCTTTCATTTCTATTTTTCTTCTACCTTTTCTTTTTTTTTTTCACTTTGCCTTTTTTATTTCTTCCTTTTTCTTTCTTCCTTCTTACTCTATTTTAGTTTGTGTTAATTTTTACTCCTGTTTTTAAAACTTTCAATAAATTATATTGAAAAAAAAACAAAAATAAGTCCCTTAAAAAGCCTGATTGAACCACTTCTAGAGATTCTATATCCTTACGTGTGCATACTTGGAAGCCATAGGATATCTGTGTTATTACTTTGGCTTCAAACACCTTTAGTCTGCCCAGTTTATAACTACCTCATTAACTGTGTAAAATGTTAGGGTGGCAGCTACACTCCTTTTGACTTTCCTTTTTAAGGACCGAATGTGGGCCCTCCATCAACCAGTAGCAAGGGAAAACAATTCCAAACTGAAAGGGATGTTAAGCTGAGCTCAGTGCCTCCTGGTTGCATCTAGGGCACACCTTTCATTACTAATAACTTGACTCTCAAAGCAGCTTGAAATTTAGTGTTAAGATTGGCACATGCCAACTTTCTCATTGGGGATAATAAGGGATTGTTGCAAAGTCCATGATGCCATATTGGCATCTATTTACCATAAATTAACAGAGTTGGGAAAGTATCTCAACTGCTACTTAAGCAACAACAACCTAGTCTCTCACTTAAGGTGAGGACTGAAACATTTCAACAGGTGAAACAAGAGGGATCCTTACTGGTAAGGTGAAACTTTACTAAGCATTGCTATGGGTCAGATTACAAACTTTTGAGAAGTATTTCCAAAAGTTCTAGAAGTTTTGGACTTCATATCATATTGTAACCAATCATTTACCATGCTGGACTGTCTCAGATGCACCCCAAAATATCTGAAGGGATCAGCTTAGGGAAAAATACCCTTTAAACTGAATATTTGCATAAAGGAATATTGTTGCTACTGCTCACACAGTTAATTACAAATATATGACGCTGAAAGTTGCCGGCCAGAAATGGTCGACGCTTCAGCAGTTCGAGTCCAGCCTTCGCGTTAGCAGGGTGAGCTCCTGTTTCCTCCCCAGTTCCTGTCAACCCAACAGTTTGAAAACTCACGTGAGTAGATAAATGGGTACTCTCACTCCGGTGGGAGGAAAAATGCTGGCGGCGCCTTGCAAAAGGAGTCAGGAGCAGTTGCCGGTAAGCGCGAAACCGCGCTCGCCCAAAAAGGGCGCAAAGCAACGGAAACTCCGCCTCCTGCGCTCGCCAGCTGGGCTCTGCTCCAGGAAGGAGGCCCTGGCAAACCACTTCTGAAACACCTTGCCTTGAAAACTGCAAGGACTCGTCCAAGCAGTCACTGCAGAGTCGGTAACGACTGAGTGCAGATTAAAACAAAAAACAAAAAACATGATTATCAGCTCTAATCTGTTCTTTTCCACAACTGGAAACATGGGGTGATATTCAAGATATGCTACTGAAAATAAACAAACAATGGGTGAAGAAAAGCTTTCCACCATGTGTGGGTGCCCCTGCAAATGATCAAGGTGCTGGTCATTACCTACATGGCATAGGGCCTGGTTATTTGAAGGACTGCCTATCTCCCATAGTATCTGCCCAGCTGATTCGATCTGGCAAGGTTGGTGCGTTCTGGGTTCCTTCAGTTAAAATAATGCCACCTGTTGGAAGCACAGCTTTGTAGCAGTGCCCGTCCTCTGGAATGAGGTTCCCCCTGAGATCTAAATGGTCCAGTATCTGGAGCACCCTACCTTATAGAGTGTTTTGTCTACTGTAGTATGTCAGATTCTGTCTTGCTGTTCTTTTAGGTGACTACCAAAGCACGTGTATCTTGAAAGCAGTCTTTGACTAAATATCTCTCTGATTCATTTGTGGTGTTTCCATATCGTACGGTGCGTTTATTACGATGGTTCACGTTTTAATATATTATAAAACATGATTTGTTAGTCACCAAATCCTTGATGTGTTGTCGATCAACTAATCAATTCCTCTTCTACAGGTATACAGCATCCTGTTAATGTAGCAATAATGTTCCGTTTGCCCGAGGCATCTGAAACAAAGAAGCCAAAATACCAGATACCCATTGCAGCTCAAGGCATCACTAATGGCCATTTTTCTATAGCCAGCTTGCTTTTCTTTTGGTGAGTTTTGACACAAGCTCTTCCCTGGCTTTAGATTATTTGACTCCCACCCTGACTGATGCCCCAAATCTATGGCCTGAAGCAACTGCTTTATCTTTCCTCATGGCAGGACTACCTCTGCAGGCTTGTTCGGCAAAACTGAGCAATTAATTGAGGTGACTGTGGTGAAGAGTGTGAAGGATTAGTGCACTTGTCTGTGTGAATGCCAGCTCAAACACTCTGTGTCCTTTAGGTACCATGCAGTGATCAGAGGGAAATAACTATTTCAGAGAAGAGCCAGGCACTTGGTATATGCCACCCATAAACTGAGAGGAAAGGTTATAGATAAGAGGCATCATGCTGTTCAAAGCTTTGTCAACTTCACAAGCCTTCCCCCTTTTTCTCTCTCCAGGGACTTTGAAAATAGGAAAAATAATATTTTTCTTTGCAGTATAAAATCTCTTTTTGACTGTCTGCTTTTTTTTAGAAAGATCTATTTATGTGAGCCTTTTTAGATGATTCAGATGCTTGATTCCATCGTATTATTGTAGTTTCTCAGATTTTCACATATTTCATTTTGAAAGCAATCCTGTTCTTTAAAATCATCATCACATTATTCATAAATAGACCTTGATCTGATATGTAAAATGTTTACCTAAGGCATTCTTCCACCAGAGTGTGGCCTGTTCTGTACCATCAACCATCAAGTTCCCCAAGCTTAGCCTTACTTTTCTCTAATAACTTTTCCAATCTGTACTTGGCATTGCTAATTCCCTAATTCCAAACTTTGGCTTTTCTGATATTGTAATTATTTTTAAATCAGCACTCCTATTACCTGTTATTGAAGGGGTGGTTAATGAGGTGCTCATGGGTGCCATGGCACTCAGACCACTCCCAGCTGGCATCTGGAGTGGGGGACAAATTAATTATAAGGTGATTAAGATTTTAAAATAATGCCCCAAATCTCACCAGAATATTTCAAAGATTGCAAGTGAGAATGCTAATAGCTCATGAGATTCTGACTGAAAATGCTAAAATCTATCAAGGTATGAGGTGCTTTAACATTCATTGATTTATTGATTTTGGGACCTGGCACTATTTATTGACTTTCACACTGTGGAGTGGTGATTTAGTTCCTGTTGCAGAATGAAGGGGAGGGGAGGAGAAATCCATGTTGTTAACATTGATCTTTAACAAGAAAGAGAAAGCATGCAGACCAAGGCTTCTGGAATTCTTTCCAACCTCTTTACCAGTAGTGGTTCATAGGAGGTATCTGTACTTTCTTCTGTGTGTAACAAAGAAATGCATGTGGGTATATGTATATGGGTGTATTTCTTTCCAGGGATTAATCAGGGTGTATCCATGAGTGTTTCTTGTGTATATACTGTATAGGTGTTTCTGTGAGGGTTTCATCAGAAGGGGGCATATGTGTTGCCTGTGTGTGTGTGAGAGAGAGAGAGTGTCTAATCAAGAGGGAGACATGCAAGTTGCCTCTGTATGTGTGTGTTTCTGCTCTCCCCTTGTGCTGTACTAGAAAGCACAGATTGGGCTATGTACAATATGCTCTGGGTCACATGACCAGCAATGAGGGAGGCTTCCAGTGGGGTCTGCAACATTTGGGGGAATCTTTTTTTTTTTCACTGTAGCTCTGGCTGAATCCAGTCAATTTTCAATCCCAATCTTTTTTTCAGCAGTTTCTCCTTCCATACCAAATTTGGCCTCGTTTTGGTCAAGCTATCTGCTGGTGGACAGATTGGATTGAATAAAACAATGTCCTTCAGAACTGCCCATATGTCAGGATCAAAAATGGAGACATGGTTAATGTAGTGCACTGTGTGGTGTGCAGCTTGCACATTTGCATGTGTCTGCTAAGCTCTAAAAGAAGACATCCATCAAAACAAGGCATTAATAATGACTGCTGATCAGTGTGGGCCCCTCCAGGAGCAGTTGTCTTCAAGGCCAAACCAAGAAGTACAGTGCATTCGGAAAGTATTCAGACCCCCTTCACTTTTTTCAGTTTTGTTATGTTGCAGCCTGATACTACAATCGTTCGAATTCATTTTTTTTTCCTCATTAATCTACACTCAGTACCCCATAATGACAAAGTGAAAACAGAATTTTAGAAAAGTCTGTAAATTTATTAAAAAGGAAAAACTGAAATATCACATTGGCATAACTATTCAGACCCTTTACTCAGTACTTTGTTGAAGCACCTTTGGCAGCAATTACAGTCTCAAGTCTTTTTTGGTATGACGCGACAAGCTTTGCACATGTGGGTTGGGGGATTTTCTGCAATTCTTCTTTGCAAATCCTCTCAAGCTCAATCAGGTTGGATGGGGACCGTTGGTGGACAGCCATTTTCAGGTCTCTCCAGAGATGTTCAATAAGGTTCAAGTCAGGGCTCTGGCTGGGCCACTCTAGGGCATTCACAGAGTTGTCCCTAAGCCGTTCCTGTGTTGTCTTGGCTGCGTGCTTAGGATCGTTGTCATGTTGGAAGGTGAACCTTCGGCCCAGTCTGGGGTCCTGAGTGCTGTGGAACAGGTTTTCATTGAGGAGATCTCTGTACTTTGCTCCATTCAGCTTTCCCTCAACCTTGACCAGTCTCCCAGTCCCTGCTGCTGAAAAACACCCCCACAGCATGATGCTGCCACCACCATGCTTCACTGTTGGGATGGTATTGGGCAGGTGATGAGTGGTGCCGGGTTTCCTCCGGACATAACGTTTAGAACTGAGGCCAAATAATTCAATCTTGGTTTCATCAGACCAGAGAATCTTGTTCCTCACAGTCTGAGAGTCCTTCAGGTGCTTTTTTGCAAACTCCAAGCGGGCTTTCACACGTTTTGCACTGAGGAGAGGCTTCCATCTAGCCACTCTGCCAGAAAGCCCAGCTCAGTGGAGGGCTGCAGTGATGGTTGTCCTTCTGGAACTTTGTCCCATCTCCACACAGGATCTCTGGAGCTCAGTCAGAGTGACCATCGGGTTCTTGGTCACCTCTCTTACTAAGGCTCTTCTCCCCCGATTGCTCGGTTTGGCCAGGCAACCAGCTCTTGGAAGAGTCCTGGTTGTGCCAAACTTCTTCCATTTGAGCATTATGGAGGCCACTGTGCTCTTGGGAACCTTCAGTGCAGCAGAAATTTTTTGGTAGCCTTTCCCAGATCTGTACCTTGCAATAATCCTGTCTCTGAGCTCTGCAGGCAGTTCCTTTGACCTCATGGCTTTTGCTCTGTTACAATATGCATTGTCAGCTGTGAGGCCTTCTGCAGAGAGGGGGGTGCCTTTCCAAATCATGTCCAATCAATTTAATTTACCACAGGTGGACTCCAGTCAAGGTGTAGAAACAGCTCAGCAGCAATCAAGAGAAATGGGAGGCACCTGAGCTAAATTTCAAGTGTTGTTGCAAAGGGTCTGAATACTTATGCCAATGTGATATTTCAGTTTTTCCTTTTTAATAAATTTACAGACATTTCTAAAATTCTGTTTTGACTTTGTCATTATGGGGTACTGAGTGTAGATTAATGAGAAAAAAAATGAATTTGAATGATTGTAGTATCAGGCTGCAACATAACAAAATTGAAAAAAGTGAAGGGGGTCTGAATACTTTCCGAATGCACTGTGTATCTGAAAATATAGTAATGGTTAACTGGGAAAGAAGCAAAACTTGTCACTATTAAGAAGGTATTTTCCTTATTGGCAAGTTTTTGTCAGTAGCAGGTTTTGCTTTATAGATTAAATTAGTAGTTGATATTGATCACCACAAAGGTACAGTTTTTAATATACCTGTGCATGAGCAGAAAACGATGTGGAAGAAGTGTCCAGCACCTCATATTCATTAAAGCAGCCTATTATTCTTCAGCATATGAGCCTTAAAAAAAATGCTGCTGCTTTAAGAGCTGTACTAATATTTTATGACACGGTTTCTTAAAGGAAAGCCTGAAAAAGTTGGGCTGCTTGAACGAGTGTCAGAGAAGTATTCTGCCTGCACAAGATGTGGAAAACTTTCTCAGTATCATTTTCAAGGCATTTCTAATATCTCTGCATTCTGGATACACTTCAGCTGCAGCATGTTTCATAGCTTCAGCTGACTCTCCTTAGGAGTTTGCAATACAGTGGTACCTCTACTTACAAACACCCCTACTTACAAAATTTTCGAGATACGATCAGCTCCGGCCCCAAAAATTTACCTCTACTTACGAATTCGCCTCGACTTACAAGCCATTTTCCACCCGTGCCACGTGGTCTGCGGCCATTTTTCCGCCTGTTCCACGTGGTCCGCGGCCATTTTTCCGCCGTGCCACGTGGTCCGCGGCCATTTTCTGCCCGTGCCACATGGTCCGCAGCCATTTTCCGCCTGTTCCACGTGGTCAGCAGCCGTTTTTCCGCCCCTGACGCGTGGTCCGCGGACGCCGGAACGGATTAACGGTAATTACATTGAACCTTATGGAACATTTACTTCGACTTGCGAGCAACTCGACTTGCGATCAGAGTCACGGAACGGATTAAGTTCATAAGTAGAGGTACCACTGTATTGTAAATTGGACATTTTTTCCTAACGATGTTGGAAAATGCCTTCAAAGAAAACATTATTGTGTGGGATCGGTGGCGCATATTTCACAAAATGAGAAATGTTCAACTCTGATTGGCCTATACCTGCTGTTTAAATCATTGATGTTAACACTGATCAGTCTTTATTTCCTCAGATCTATGGCAGATAGATCTGTGAAAGTCACACTTCAAAAGCCCCATACAGTGATCCTTGGTCAGCTTTGTGTTAATACAGCATAAAATTGTTCCAACAGAGTCTCTGTCAATGAGAAACTTGAATTTTTCTTTCCATATTGGATGAAGCACAAGTATTTTTTTTTTTTTTTTTTTGGTCCCAGATCATGGAATAGGATGATGCTTTGCTTCATATGCAGCAGGATTTTCGGACAAAATATTTGTGCTTCTGTTGAAGATCCTCCATAAAAATCTAACTCCTTCATCAGCTGCAGTGCAGCAAACCTGTAAGCAAGTCTTGGTATAACTTCTGGAAGTTTTTCTTGGTGATATCCATAGATACTTGATTCTGCCTGAGAAGATGATATAAGATATTGAAGTTCTTGAACTGAGGTATAATTGCATGAACCAAGCAATTTTTGAATATGTTTACTTATCTACTGTCTTAGATTCTAGAGGATTTGTCTGTTCCTCCTAATGGAACAGGCTCATTTTCATCATGACAGTGAGTTGTGTGAAATAATATTTAAAGCCATCCCAAATATTTATGACTCTTTCAAGTGTGCAGTACATGCTTCATGATTTAATTGCAGATTGCTTGATGAACTTTCTGATAATTCATTACAAAATTAAATGTTTTTTTTTTCTGAGAAGCTACTTTCTTTTGTTTTTTTTTTCCAGAATGATAATAGAGATCAACCAGAAAATCACGTGAATCAAAAAGAAAAAGCTTTTGTCCCAGATTTTGCTACTACATATGCTAAATGGCATGCAGAGCACAATGAATTTCCCACCACTTTGGTTTTGCTCTAGAAGCTGCTGTACGCTGTGCTTGCTAATTGTTACAGACACATAGTTTAAGACAAATTCTATAGGCTGAGTTTTGCAACAGGGTGTTACGTTTAAAATAGCATGCATTTATTTGTGGAGTTCTTGATGCTCTCTGAGCTTGATTGGTTCCTTGCAGATGTTTTATTACCTAACTAGGTAATCTCATCAGTGCAAGTAAATGTGGGATTTGCTGCCTGTTTATATACAGTAGCTTGCCCTGCAGGGTTTTTTTTGGGGGGGGGTGTTCCCTCTTGGTGGTTCCTTGATTAGAGTATTGTTTTCTGCCTGATTTATCTACTAAATCGGTTTATATGGTTGCCCATCTTGCAAATGCGAGTCTGGTGGCTGACAACATATTAAAACAATTTTTAAAAAACAATATTAGGAAAGCGTAGAAACTTACAGTGGTCACTGAGGATAACCCCCGACAAAACACCTGAAAAAGATCTCTCAAGAGGTCATTGTGCTGAGTCAAATTCACTCCTTGTTGTCTTCCAGCTATGCTCCAGGTATCTCTTTTTGTGTTTCATCTCCCTCAGTTCCTTGGTAAACCAAGGGGAGCCCCAGGTGAGAGAGACCACATAGGTGCAATCCAATTCAGAGCCTCAGCTGCAACTAAGGCTTTGATCAGATTGTATATCTGACCTTCAGGAGCAACACCAAGTGCCATTTAAAACCCAGTGGGGTCCATTATTCACCTGAGGCAGAATGATCAAATAGATCATTAGGTCTATTAGAATAGATCAGATAGAATGATCTCAGCTGATGCCATACCCAAAACCTGGATGGACACATTTCCAAAAGGGGAACTCCCCCTTTCATTCTCAGCCAGGTCTTGGACATGCAGACAAAATTTGCAATGTTTTCTGCATATGCATGCTTTATTCTAGATATATCAAAAACTGAGTTTTAATTGAACCTTGAGAGTCTTCAAAGATAACTACTGGAAAAATCTGTCATCTTTCTAAGAAATGCCATCTGTACTCACTGAAGTGTTTAAAAAAATCATCAAAAGTTGGATAATTGCTTTTGATTTGCATTTATGCTGCATCTTCCAGTGCAATTGATAGAGTGACTAGCATCCACATATTTCTTAGCTGTTTCATTATCTGGAAATATTCTGCTTATTAATTAATTGAAAGTATCACTCCTAGCAAGTGGTAGGTTAGTAAAAGCAACAATAACTGAAACGGTAGTTCTGCATTCACAGCTCTGGTAGCCACTGAATTGTGTGTATTGGTCCAAGAACAAATCAGTGGTTGGGAAGGTTTTAAATTTTTTTGACATTTTGCATTTGTCATTGGTTTACAATTATTATGTGTACCGTTACATCATAAATCCCACTATGAGATATTGAGAAGTCATGAGCAAAAGTATACAATATACTTATAATTATATAATTATAGCAAAAAGCGGCTTGTTTTTCAACCTACTTTCCAGAATATTTTCATATTCCTTTTGAATTTCTTTCCTTGAGTGTTTAAACATATTTTATTGTTGTGACATTCTGTTTTCCCTTTCCACAATCCATCTATCAATTTGCATCTAGCAGTCCCTCTAGCTATAAACACTAAGACTGAACACTTCTGAAATCATTTGAAAGAAACAGTTTCTGGAACCCAAGCACACACCTCTCTGCTAGACCTTAAAGCAGCCTGCCTTTTTCAACAAGGCTACCATCTCTGAACTGCAAAACTCTGGAAGATCACTAGATGGCAGCACTGAAGTTTTGTTATTTCTTCCATCCCTCTAGTGCAGGGTTTCCCCAAGTGGTCAATATCATCCCCCAAAGGTCGATGGGACTAACCAAGGGGTTGATAAACAGCTGGAGGTCAATAGGTAGATGATAAATGATGGAAGGTTGATTGGGGTCACTTAATTTTGGGGGGGTCTCTTTAGAGCTCCATGCCAATCCCTAGTCTTGAAAGTGAGGTGGGGAAACAGTGTTACCAATGGTTGGATGGTCAGCTGCCGGTGACAGCGGCCTTCAGTTGTCTCATGTTGTTGTTCTTGTTATTTGTAGTACTATTAGTTAACATAGTATTTATTAAATTATTTTCATATAAGAAATGTTTGGGGGTTGATGAGCAATCTGAAACTTCATGAAGGGGTGATGAACTGAAGAGTTTGGGGACCTCTGCTCTAGTGAGTGTTAGGTTTTTTCAGGCCAGATATGGTAGCTCCACTTTTCACAAGAGCCTGAAAAGAAGTTCCCCTACTTTAAGAGTCACATGAATGAGTAGATTCCTCACAGAAATTGGCATTTTTTTAATAGTAATTTTATTAAAAATTACAACTACAATGATAAAAAATGAATACAAAATTTAAAAAAAAAGAACAAAAAGAAAAATGGAAGGTGTAGAAAAGAAAAAGGGAATAGAAAGAAAGAAAAAGAAAGAAAATATAGTAAATAAAAAGAAATGACTTCCCCCTTCATCACAAGTATAAACAATTTTAGTAACTTAGCACCTTCTCTTAAAATATTATTTCTTCTTATCATATTCCATTTCATATCTATAAAGAAATCCATAAAACCTCATCATTTCAATCCTGATGTCAGCAAAAGTTAAGGGTTACCAGAGATAACAATATATCTATTTTAACCTTGATCAAACTTTATATTCCTTCTTTTTACTTTTAGCAATCTTGATCTTTAGTCCCTTCAAATAAAGTCCTAAAACTTTATTTCTTCTCATTTTTTCTTATTTTCTTATTTTCTTTTTTTCCCCATATCATTCTTATAGGTTATCATTTTTAAATCTACTTTCAGATCAGTCTCAGTCTTGTCAGGTAAAACTTGTTCCTCTTCCATAGCATCTTTTAAACACAGTCTATCTATAGAGGCAGGCACTCTTAAAATTAACATCTAGGTCCATTGTTCAAAAATCTCCTTCAATATGTCCAATGATAAAATATTTTGCTCCATTGTGTATTAGTCAAATTTAAATGTTCCTTTCCCTCAATTGTAATTTTTAGTTCCTTCTAGTTCCCTCTAGTGTCCAACCTTCAGAGTCCCATTTTTTTTAAGAATTCAAAATAAAAGCATTTTCCCACAGGAAGGATTCTTATAAATATTTCCAAAATGTTATTTCAAATTTATCTGGATCCTTAGTTCATTTGTAACTTTCTAAAATCAAAGTTTTAATCACCCTTTTGCTGTTTATTCCAGTAAAAAAAAGTTCTTAAATTTGTAGTTAAAACTTCTCTTGCTAAGGATTGAAGGAAACTCACTCGGTGCTTCCAAACTTGTCAATCCAAAGGTTCCTAATGGCTGAAAAGCAGTTAACAAGCAATTTCTGAAAGTGATTAGAAAAGGAAGCATGTGAACCCAGTGTCCTTTTGAAGGCACCGACCCTGGTTTGAGCAAGACAGCCATTCCCTCGTCTCCTCACAAGGAGCAACTGTCTGGAGCACTTCTGGGTGATCTCAAGTCCTCGTTGGGAGAGGAATTATGAAGAGCCAGGCTTCTCCCCGGTCTTCATTCTGATGCGGCCGTTAGCTCTGCTTTTAGCAGAGCTGTCTTCAGTTCACCATTTCTTCCCTGGAAGTCAGCAATGGGCATCTTTTTTCATGCTTATGTGGAAGGGTGAAAAAGATTAGGCACAGGGTCCAAAACACTGCTGCATCATTTTTGAAGCATCCACAGCCATATACTTCTTTATCTGGAAAATGCCCACAGAAGTAGTGCCTGCTTGCTTGCCTGCCTGCCTGCCTGCCTGCCTGCCTTCCTTCCTTCCTTCCTTCCTTTCTTCCGTTCCTGTTAAGATTTAACCAGGTAACCTGTGACCGTCGGGTCACCATTTCAGAGATATTTCCTTACCTAAACAGAAAGATCAAGAGCAAAAAAGCAGTGGGAGTGGGAGTGACTTGCAACTTGCTGCCAGCTTCCCCATTGACTTTGCTTGTGGGAAGCTGGCAGGGAGTGTCAGAAATCTTCCTTCCCTCCATCCCTCCCTCCCCCTTCCCTCCCTTCCCCCTCCCTCTCTCCCCCCTTCTTTTCCACATATAATATAGGCTTGCACCATTTGGCCTCGCCTCTCATGATCCTCAGGAGGGCCTCCATGAAGCTGCCGCCGCCTCCTCGACTGACCTGCGGAACTGCCTGCCACTTTTCTGGGGGAAGGTGGAACAAAGGGGACAGTCCCATGGGCCATGAGGAAAACACCCCCACTCCCCATTTCAGTGTATCCTAAAGGGCCCCCTCCCTTGAGGCAGGAAGCTCACCTGTCAACCACTGGTGCCCCCCAACACCCCCCACCATAAAGAGATTTCAAATGTTTGCCTCGTTTCCAAAGCAGCCAATTGCTGCTCACCCATCGGGCCTTGCCGCCAGCTGATTGGGTGCAGGGGACGGAGGGAGGTAGGAAAGAGGTTGGGGATATGCCCATGACGATCACATGACCTGGGCTGACCACAGCAGCGCAGCAACACAGCAGTGCTGAAGCAGCTACAAAAGAGGGAATCGGAGACCAGGAAAAGGCTATCCAGTTGTCCACCCCTACGTCGGGCCATCATTGTACGTCTACAGGGTGGGATCGGATACCAAGAGCAAGCTCATTTTCTGCAGCATGCCTTTTGCTTGTTAGAAGATAGCTATAAAGCATTGCTCTTCAACATGTTGTGTCAGGTTTTCAGAACACATATTGGAGGTGTTGACTTCTCTTGACAAACTGTTATGTGCAGGGTCTTTGGGTATGATGCCTATAGCATCACTTGATGGATTGCAGCTCATAAACAATCCTTTTCTAAAATGTGTCTTTCTATTTGGTTAGACTAAAGATAAGGCCCCAACATGCGGAAATATATTTTCTCTTAAGATATCATGCCATTTAATTAAATCCTTTTCCATTTTCTTTGACAGGTGAAATATGAGCTTGCTGATAAAGAGCTTTCCCCCTTGATTACTAGCTTTACATCTTAAGAGGAGGAGGATATTGATTTTTTTCCCCTAGTATACTGTATAGCTCATTTCTTTTGGATCTTTTTCTCTCCCCTTAGGACAAATTTGTTACATTTCCTATCCTTGCTTAGCTAAGCTGACTTGAAAGGAAATGGGCAGAATGTCTGTTAAGCCAAGCTTGCATAAAAGTATTGAAACCATTATTTATTATAGGCATTATCCTTTTCCATAATGGTATATAATTTGTCCAGGCCTGTCATTTCCTGGGATTTCTTGGAAAAGTATGAGTATGAATATTGAGGGTTTCTGTAAGGGATTTACTTGACTCAGATTCAACATTAAAAATGTACAACAATATACAATAAACTGGATATTAGGGGAAATTACAGTAACTTTTACAGTATTTGCAATGCCTTTCTGCTAATGCACTACAACGAAAGGGACAGGCCCATAAAGAATCACTTGCAAAGACATCTGTATTAAAATGCACATATTAAGAAGAACTGTACAGGATGTGTATGTTAGAAACATATGCATATGAGTGTCCATGTAGAGTATTATATAAATCACAAACAAATATGGAAATGGGCTAGAATTAACCTTGGAAAAATGAGAAGCTGAGATAAATCAAACTTGACAAGGTCATCTTTCATATTTATAGATCTTCAGTGTGAAATCTTGATACATCTCAACCAGACAATTTATTTGAAATCTTCTTCCTTAGCACTAACACCTCACACAATGTGCAGCTACAGGAGAATACTGGATGGTGTATGCTTGGTTCATACAGAGCAACAGATCCAAAAGGAAATGTACAATTTGTTTAGCCCCATAAAGTTGATGCAGAATCCTTTTCCCTGCAAAGAAAACTTCCATGAATAAAGTTTCTTAATTATTCAGCACCTAACCCCAACCCCACTCCCAGTCTACCCTCCCTTCAAACCAGAAAAAAAGAGATATAAATAATACCAGTCTACCAAAGAGTCAAAGTTAATGTGAATTCCTTAAAAAGATGCTTTCAACAATTAACAGAAGCACAAAGTTTTGAGCTGTTCAGAAGAAGAGTCCTGATGTTTTACTATATTGCTATTTTATCTATAGCCACATAGCATCACCTAACTAAACTGACTGATTAAAAAAAAAAATGAATTAACTAACTAAGCAGTACTGGACCTGACTAGTGCTTGGATGGAAGACCACTATGAAATACCAGAGCTATAATCTAGACTGGGAAGTAAAAATAACATCCCAGTAGGAGATAAAGGCAAATTGTTCATCCCCACCCCCACCCCACAACCCCCCAAACTGGCATAGATGAGTTCCGCAGGAGTCAAGCTTGACTTGAAGGACTTTACCTTATTTTAAACCCACATTAGTGGCAAGACTGTTAAAAGTATTAAGAAAAATGTCACTTTATATTGATATTAAAAGGATGTTTTGAATATATTGATATTATTAAAGCAACTGCATTTGGAAGCAACAAAGGTAATTAAGTTGTCAACCAATTAATGACTTTCTGTATTCCATTTACTGGCTCCCTTTAAATCATTAATAGAACATATGGAGATGAATGGTAAATAGTCCAAAAATCAATGTGGTATAGGTGTTTGATGTAATATAATATAACTTACTCTTTAACAATTATTATAAGGAAAGAGCTTGCTAATATTGTCTTACTAGTTACTTATTACATTGTGCACCAGAAATGAATGATTAAAAATAAGCACGTGCCCTAAACACTTAGCTCCCTTATTTTTAAAATGTGCATATTGCATATTGGTGAGCTAAAGTTTTACTCAATCTATCAATTAAAATAAAAAAGGATCCTATTTTTTCTCCCTGATTTTGGATTTGGTATTTTAATAAAGTTGTACAAATAAAAGAATAATATAATTTTTAAATTAGTGGTCAAAGTCATCAATAAAGCTGTATAGTTACAGATCTTCTATTTGACTAAGATTTAATCATATCTTGGAATCAAGCTATTTGGCAATCAAATTTCCCAAATGATTCAAAGCAAATAATTGAATCCAATGCCTTTGATTCACTTCCCAGTGATTTTAATTGATTCCATGATTCAGTGGACTTTCTAGAACTTTGCAGCACCTGCTGCATTCTTACAGCTTTCCTGCCCTTTATGACAAAGCTTGAGGAGGAGGTGAATAGTGTGATGGGCTCCCTGATATTGACATATCTGCCCAATGAATTTTATCATCTCTGCAAATCCTATCTATCACAGGGCTTGGACAGAGAAGCGTGCTACTGCTGTTTCTCTACTCCAGGGATTTCAAACTTTTTCAGGCCGTGTAGCCTATTAAGGAGTCATCGTAAGCATAAATACCCTCTGGGGAGATGGGGCATCTGAATGGCAGCTGAGAAGCCCAGTCTTTTCCTAGAAAAATTGCTGTGGATGTTGTCCTTAGTCTCTTATGTAACTCTCTACTGCAGTGTTTCTCAACCTTGGCAACTTTAAGACATGCGGACTTCAACTCTCAGAATTCCAGGCTGGCTGGGGAATTCTGGGTGTTGAAGTCCACATGTCTTAAAGTTGTCAAGGCTGAGAAACACTGCTCTATTATATTCCATCATCCATTCAAGCTCCTAGAATCAAACTCTCAGTGGTCTGAGCATTCGTGCATTGTCCTCTGATGCTGAAATTGTGGAGAAGCCAGGAGGCAGGGCCAGTTTATGGTGGTCAAAGCTGCTTTGGGTCCCCGGCAGGCTGAAGCAGGTTATAGGTGAGCATGGTGGGAAAGACAGGGGCCTAGGCTGCCTGCCTCTGTTGCTCAAACACCGAAAAAGGGACCTCATGGTAACCTCGGGCTGAAAGAATTTTTGGGTAAGCAGGTTTGCCCACTGGCTAATGCAGCTCCTTGTTAGCTAATAGTAGGTCAGGCCAATGGCATTTGAGGGCATGCAGGTTCACTGATAGGCTAACCCAGCTCCATGAGAGAGCCCTCACCTCGCAGTCACATCCTGCTAGACTACTACCACCTTCTTTTCCAAGCCCTCTGTTCGGTGTCCTCTCTTTCACCTTTCCTTAACGGCTCCAAACCATTATCTTCCAGTTGCAGTCCGAGTTTATGAAGCGATTCCCTTCTTGAAACTCTGATGTATTCAGTAGGCCTGTATTTTGTCACTTCCAAATATAATTCTTGTAAATAACATTGTAATGATAATAAAAAAGAAAAAACCTTTTCTGTCAGTTGGCATTAAAAGGGACATCACTATTTCTCTCACTGGGGTTTTTTCCTGCTGATTTAATTACAGTAAATTGGAATAATTAGAACAAAATTATATGAACCCAACAATTCCCTGTGGTCTTTGTGCTGCCTTTTAGTATGATAATGAATGTTAATATAAATAATTGATATATTCTGACTACCTCTGAATCTTTATTGCTACCTTTTCCCCCCCATCTTAATTTTGCCCTAGATAGGTGATGCATTCTAAATTAACTATAATATGTAATATTTCAGCACAGCAGAAGAGGTTAATTAAACTTTTGGGAAACCTTATTGCATATAAGCCATAACGACAGACAATTTTGCAGCAATAGATTGAGATGCTGTCATGAAATTCTGGTGATTTTGGTAAAACCACTGTTGCTTACTTAAATATTTAAGTTACTGTTTTAAATGGTGGAATTAAAAACAAGGTAGACCCATTCATATTAAAATAATAGAATCAAGGATTAAAGCAGTAGCAACTTTGAGTCCTCTCTGTTTAAAATACAGTTAACAACATAACTGACACAATGTAAAAGACAATGCATCCTGAAAACACTTTAAAAAGCTAAATTAAAAAGATGCATTCGCTCTTTCTCAATTTGCTTCTTCCTCAGAATATTTTCTGAGCAGGCTTTATTATAAAAACTAGAGGTGCAAATGTTATAGGGAAAATAGGAGGAAGCAGTATGTCAGCTGTTTTGAGCTCCCGAACAAAGGTGGACGACACAACTAATAAGGTAACAAAACAGGCTTAAAGAAGGGATGGGTTTGGCTGCCATATTTGGCCTGCAAAATGTAATGTCCAGAAGACTACTAGACCACAGCGTGCACACAACTTACTATACACACACACAACACCTCTTTGTTGCCATTTGGATGTTGCAGCCCAGATTTAGCAGCTGTAGGAGTGGACAGCTCTGCATGTAGGCATGGTGAAGAGTTCCTTGGGACTGAGGAGAGGAGTTTGGGTTTTTTCCCACTTAAAAAAAACCACATTAAACGTTTGGGTGGGGTGGGGTAGGGTTAACTTTCATGTTTTCATGCCCCAAAATATTTTTCAGTAAATTTAATCAGAAGTGATGTTCATATAATCAGAAGGCAATTGATTTGCTGAGCAGGTAGCCCAGTATTGGGATCTTCCACTTCTAGACAAAACTTGGTCCACCAAAATTCCCACTGCCCATCTTTCACCTTTTTCAACAGAAGTGTTGAAATGCTGAGGGCAAGCAAAAGTCATATGGCTTGCCAGACCATGCAGGTAGAGCTGATGTAAAAAGTAGACCAGACTAAGAAACTAATGTCATGTGGGTCAGGAGATGACTTCTTATTGAAGCTGAAACTTCAAGGCACTGCTGGCATCATAGGGAGGTCCTCCCCTTCAGATTGTATTACTGTATATTGTAGCAATTTAGGGAGAGCCAGGGCTGTAGTCCTGAACCAGCAATTTGGTTCTCACTTTGCATTAAACCATAATGTGATTCTTTGATTTTGGCTTAACGTGTCATGGTTTGTAAAGTACAGTTGATGGTTTAGATTCTGGGAAAACAACCAGTTCTTATTATAAAACAAACTATGTTTAAGCAAATCCTGGCTTAATGCAATATGTATACCAAGCCATTAACATAAGATTGCTCACTTCTGCACAAAGACCTGGGAAAAAATCTGGCCCTTGAGTTGGATCCTGTTCTACATCCTTATGGTATGGTATGGTATGGTATGGTATGGTATGGTATGGTATGGTATGGTATGGTATGGTATGGTATGGTATGGTATGGTGTATGGTATGGTGTATGGTATGGTGTATGGTATGGTATGGGGTATGGTATGGTATGGTATGGTATGGTATGGTATGTATTCAATTTATATAGCCGCCCATCCCACATTTGTGACTCTGGGCGGCTTACAATTAAAAGAAACAATACCAAAAAAAATTCATAAAATAAAATAACCATACAAATGATACAAACATTAAAAACAATTCAACAATTAAAAGCCATACTGTGCAATCATTGGGAGACCACATCCATTCAAGAACAGTACAGTCATTTTAGAGGCTGTACACCACTCTCTGATCCCCAGGCCAGATGGCAAAGCCAGGTCTCCAGGCCCTTCCAGAAGGCCATCAAAGTTGGGACCAGCCTGACCTTGGAGGAATGATGTTCCATAGGCTAAGTGTAGCAGCAGAAAAGGCCCTCCTTTGGTTCCTGCCAGATGTGGGCAGAACCTGCAACAAGCCTCTTCTGCTGGACCTAATAGGATGGGTAGATGTCATTGGGTAGAGGCAGCCCCTCAAATAACCCGGCCCCATGCCTGTAGGGCTTTATAGGTTATCACCAGCACCTTGAATTGGACCCAGAAGCAAATTGGTAACCAATGCAGCTCACAGAGCAGAGGTGTAACATGTGCAGATCTAGGTGCACACATAACTGCTCACACCACTGCATTTTGCACCAACTGAAGCTTCCGAACACTCTTCAAGGGCAGCCCATTTAGAGCGCATTACAGTAATTCATAAGGGAGATGGCTGAGTGTAGAGCCTCCTGCTCCAGGAATGGGCACAACTGGCACACAACCTGAAGCTGTGCAAAGGCCCTCCTAGGCACAACTGCTACCTGCTCTTCAAGCAGGAGTCGGGAGTCCAGAAAGACCCCCAGATTGCATGCCGGGTCTGTCTGGGGAAGTGCAACCCCATCCAGAACCAAAGATGGTAAATTCCTACATCAAGGTGGACCCAAAACCCAAAGCCATTCAGTCTTGCCAGGGTTGAGCCAAAGCCTGTTGTTTCCTCTCCAAACCCCTACAGCCTCCAGAAATTGAGGGAGGACATTGGCAGCATTACTTACTTCACCAGGGGTGGAGATATATATAGCTGGGATGACCTTACCCAGTGGCTTCATGTTGATGTTAAATAGGAGCGGAGAGAATACTGAACCCTGTGGCACCCCACAATTCAGAGGCTGAAGGTGGGACCTCTCACCCCCAATAAACACCAACTGAAACTGGCCATTGAAGAAGGAAAAGAACCAGCTCAATACCGTGCTGCCTGCTTCCATACCCCTCAGCTGATCCAGAAAGAGACCATGGTCAATGGGATCGAAAGCTGCTGAGCAGTCAAGAAGAGCAAGGATAGGTGCACTATCCTCATACTGCTCTTGCCAGAGATCATCAAAAAGAACAACCAATGCTGTCTCAGTCCCATACCCAGGCCTGAAAACCAACTGAAAGGGGTCCAGATAACCTGCTTCATCCAGGACCCCCTGAAGCTGTTGTGCAAACATCTTCTCAACAATCTTCCCTAAAATGGGAAGATTGGATACTGGGAAAAAATTGTCCAGAATGGTTGGGTTCAGAGATGGCTTCTTGAGGAGAGGGCAGACCAATGACTCTTTAAGGGGCCCCGGCACCACCCCCTCTCTCAAAGAAGAATTTACCACCACTCAAAGTCACCTCCCTGGAAGCTTTCAACAACCAGGAAGGGCACAGATCTAATAAATGAGTGGCTGAGCTCACAGTCATAAGGATCCTGTCAACTTCCTCGGGCCCAACAGTTTTGAACTCCTTCCAGATAACATGGCAAGACTATGCCCCAGGCATCTCCACAGGACCTGTACCAATGCTGGCATCCAGTTGGGAATGAATACGAGCGATTTTGTCTGACAGATGCTCTGCAAACTCTTCTGCACAGCCCTAAAGGTTCTATCCCAGAATCCCCTCTACCCAAGGGGGCTCTGGTCACCCTAAACTGGCTTGCTAGTTGGCTATCCAGGGACGCAATAAGGGTGAAGTACTGGCGCTTCGCCACTCTTACCGCCACAAGGTAGGCCTTAATAGCATTTCTCACCCATGTTTGGTCATGTTCATTCTTTGTTCTCCACCAGCTACGCTCTAGGCATCTCTTAATCTGCTTCAATTCTCTCGCTGTTCCATAAACCATAGAAAGTGATGGGATCCATGAAAGGAGAGAGGCTGCATGGCCACAATCTGATCCAAGGCCTCAGTTGTCCTCCTATTCCAGGCAACAACCAGGTCCTCAGTAATCCATCACCTGCAACTTTTGGTTGTATCTAATCCTGACATCTATGTATTATGGATTCTGTGAGAAGGAAGTCTATTTGCAAAGATCTCTGTGAACATGGGGTTAGGCTGGGGGCGGGGTTGTACAAAATGGAGAGATTGCTAGCAGGGCGAATTGCTGCAATTCAGTCAAGAGAAAACCATTTAATGCTGGCAATACATGGATGGCTTGCAGTTACTTGAGGGGAAGTTCTCTCTGGAGGGGCATTTCTGCAATAGGGACACTTTTTAACAGCAGGAGTAAAGTGCATTTCCCATTTAAATGCAGGGTGGGGGGAAGCTTTTAAAATGTACATAAGCTAGCAAAAGTTTGGGGAAAATACAGAATTATAGAATGGCAGAACTACCATCTCTAGACTGCTGAAATATGGATTATTTATTATTCAATAATTATTATTATTAGCAACAAAGAATTTCAGTTTCCTGTATCTGTTTGCTGCCATCTAGTGGTCATCTGGAGTGTTGCAGCCCAGATAGCTTGAAGAATAAGCCTGTGCCAATCATTAGCTCAGCTGCTCTGCTGGGTCTGTTTCTCAGAATGGAAAGTAGCTGCAGTTGCTGAAAAACAGGGCAGGGTTGCTTCAAGACTCTCCAGCGGTCCTCTGGGCACATGTATGCGCATCCAGAAAATGTTTCCCCCAGTAAATGTGAGAAGCACATCCAGAGGGCTGAAATGCCTTGGGGAATGATTTGCACAGCCCTACACAACACGTAGTTTTAAACAAATACCAGTCAAAACATTATTGGAATCTCTCTCTCTTTCTAAATTCATCTTTGAACATGGTACTTGAGCAGTCTTTTTGATATGTTTCGAATTGGTGATTCTGGTGGCTGGAAAACAAATGGGAAATTGCCTTTATGCAGAAGTAAAAGAGATACTATGGGGCTGTTTCTCACTGGAGAGGTTAAATGAAAGCCAGTCAGGTGGCTTCTGCCCTGTACCAGATGGCAATTACAACTGGTGACACGACTGCCCCTTTGATGGCATCAAAACAATGAATTCTTTCTTTATTTCCTGGCTCATTTGAAGCCACATCTGTTCCAATAAAACTTGTGATCCTTAAAGTTACAGCTGCATGTACTTTTAACATTATGACTCGTGTCTTTTTTTAGTCAAATATTGTAACTCTTAAAGTAAAGAACCCGACACATAAAAATACAATCCATACAAGTGACTGTTCATCTACAAATCCTTGAAACCTAAATAAGCATTTCCCTCTCTTCATTATCCTGACATACACTGGTGGCGATAGCAAATGCAGCCAGTACAATAAAAAGAAAGTTCCAGAATTCCTCTTTAAATCATCAGCAAAAAAACTTCTTTCAGTGAAACCAATCAGCTACCTCAATACTATAAATCTGGAGCAGGTGACAAGGGTGAAAAAGGTCAAAACAAAGATGGGTAATAAATTGGCAGCAGCATTAAATTAGATGAAGTTTTCAGTTCAATATGGAATAATGAGGTAAGTTTTGAAGCTGGTTGTTAGAAAAAGGGCAAAATGGTTGGCCCAGGAGGGGCCTATGTTAACTGAGGGAGAACAGCAAGTGGCAAGCCATTGAAATCAAGGAATGTAACACTTTTTTTTTTTTTTTTTGCTATTGAACAAAAATTCTCCTAAATATCTTCCCCTTCCCCAAATACAAAATTGTAAGAAGCAATCATATAACTAAAAGTCCTATCCTTCATGAAAGCCAAAATCAGCTGTCTGGACAGGTAACCTTGCTGCATAGGACTAGAAACAGGCCAAGCAAAATGGTATTTTCTTAGCTTCTCCCCTGTTCTCCCATGTGTAGTGCACCTCCGTCTTCTTTCATATCCAACCATCTTCATTCTGTTTGGTTCTGTACCCGAAGTCATTAAAATGGCCTTTCTGGAATGACTGAGAAGTGTAAGAGTTAAAGTCCAATCCATGTAGAGGGTATGAAGTTAGAGACAGCTGTGCAACAACAATTACCAGGGAACTGCTTATATAGGCTTGTTGAATCCTTAATTTATCTTACATAGAACTACCAAGCTGCAGCCATTCTTAATTCACTTAGTTTTCTCCAGTCATTCTTCCAAACAGGCCCCCCCAGGAGATTCACTGCTTTATATCTTTAAATTATTCATATTTTGTGAATAATATAATTCAGACCTCAGTACACAACAGAATCTGTGAGGTGAGATTAGGGGTGAACGGGGACAGTGTCAGAACTGGGAATCATCTTGGAAACAACTAGTTGCTTACTGTTAGGAATATAAAAGCATGTTGCTGTTGTTCTTGCTAGGAATGGATTAAGGTTTTTTATACCTATTAGATCCATGGCAGGATGGATGCTAACAAGAATGAAATTTAGCTAGGGTTCTCCAAGGTCCCTTCCAACCCTACGATTCTAGTCTTTATATTTCTCAGAAAAAAAATATAAGTCACTTTTTAAAATGCTGGGAATGGAGCTCTTAATCTTTCTTTTCTTTTCACAGCAAAAATGGTCATTTGGGTAGGGCTCTGAGAGGATGATGATCTGTAGTAGTTCTTGGACTGATCACGTGATGTGTCTCTAATAAACCAGCAAATATATGTCTGCTGTTAAATATATATTTGATATTTGATGGAGCTTAAATCTGCTGTGCAAAATGGGCAGAACCATGGACTGGATTGACAATAATCCACCCTTCCTGAGCTATACCTATAAAGCTTAGGGCACAATCCTCTGCTCTCTTACCTGGAAATAAATTTCACCAAACCCGTTGGGAATAGATAGTTATAGGATTTTGTGGTTAATCTGCTTAATTAAATAATTAAAATATGTTGATCAATGAAAGAGGTGCCTCTGAATAATTGGACAGATACTTTAAAACAACTGTATATAACATGAGTACAGGTAGGTTGTGATTACTGCGAGTTCGAATAGTGCAAAAATGCGATTTAGTGCAATCTGTAAATTGATACCAGGTCGCATTTCATGTGACTCAAAACCCAGTGTGAGGCTATTGCATGTGTGGTTGAGGCTAGCACACACGCAGCTGCCGTTGGGGTTTTAGATGCTAATTATGTGTGCAAAACAGAGAAAAGGAAGGTTCTGTTCTAGGAAAGTTCAAAAAAGAAGAGGCTCATTTTGAAGAACCACAGCAGAATACAGGAGATAGCAGGTACAATTTGGATATGGGTTTATCCTCTTTCACTGTTATACAGTATTTCATTAATAAACATATAAAAAATTATGTTTAAACATTTTAATTGCCCATTTCCGTTGAGTTGGAACCAATTACCCTATTTTCCATAGAAATATCACTTCGAATAGTGCGAGTTCGAATAATGTGACCATTTTGTGGGATTCATTAACCACACTAATCGGGACCTACCTGTATTAACAAAAGCTCTCTGCATACTCAGACCACTTGCTCAATGAACCTGAATAAAAGTAGCACTGATAACAGATGCTATTTCTGAAGAGGTGTTGCACTTTCTCTTTTAGGCAGAGAAAGAACAATTATTTTATTTATGGTGCTACTAGAATGAACACATCATTTAAAAAAATAAGCAGACATGCTTCCCTGCCCTCCACATTGCTTGATTCATGCAAAGGATGCAGATGTAATTCATTAAAATTAACATGATTAATCAATAATTCATTGGATGGCCGTTAGGTCACTTGGTGTAGTTACCATTAGGGCTCAGATAATTGTCATTTGTGATGATCAAAGAGCTTGAGCAGTCTGTCTCTTACAAATGGCTTGTTATGATCAGGGCAGCAATCACATGGTACAAAATCCTATAGATCCAATTGCTACTAGCAATTTTTATTTTAAAGTGGCAAACATTTTGACAAAAGCATGGCCTGAATTGGGAACTTTCTTTTATGGAGGTGAAAGATTTAGGGAAAATGTCTGTCTCTCTTCCAGTTTAGCAGGGATTTACTTGTGACTAGAAACTGATCTGCAGCTCTGATATCTGCCAGTTCCTCTGCAAAATGGCCTGATCTACTCCTTTTAAACCCACATGCAGATCAGATGTTCTATCCACCAACAAGAGTTACACTTTCCAAATTTCCAGCCCAGTTCTTGCCAATGTAAATGTGTTTTCAGTGCATATTTTGAGGAAAAATGGACATTTAAAGAGCATATTTAACTATGCATTTTTGTGCTGTACCTTTTAAAATGGTACTTTAATTCAGGAATGGTCTTTTAATAAACACATGCAGATGTGATATGGACCTTAAATAACAAAAACTCTTTTTGCCTATTGTATTGAAATGATATTCATTTCCTTCCTGGGGCAGGAAACTATCCGCTGAGTAGTTTCCTGCCCCAGGCATTCCTGTCAGTAACACTTTTATGTCCTCCAACCTAAAACCCAAGAGCTAACTGTACACTTTAAAATCCTTGTACGTGTTTGAGCCACAAAATAATCTGAAACCTTCAGTCTGGCAGTAAAGTCCCCCCACCGCCCAAAGCACCCAGAATCAAAATGTAGGCAAACCCACACTGTTAAACAATGACTTCCACTGCAATTTTGCAGCTAATCACCCAGTGATTTATTATCTCCTAAACACATCTACAACCCAAACTTCACTCTAGACTCCATGGTAGCCTGGACACAGGTGGATAGGTCAGGCTTCACCTCACAAAAATGGACTTAAACTGGATGTATAATGCCAAAGGAACAAATATTCAGTGGGGGGGGTAAGATTTTAGGAAGGCATTTAGAATGCAAATAGTTTTTACCTACATCTGGCATTTATACACTTCAAAAAAATGAAAAGAAGTTCTTGGAGTTTATTCTTATTCATGGCTGTTTTCTATAAATTCTTCTTTGCCTTGGAATGTTTTTCATGTTTCTGACGCTAATTGACCAGCTTCCTTTCTAAAAGCATTTTACTCTGTGTTTGCTAACTCAAACACTTTTGTAGAGATAAATGTTTCAGGTAAACTAAGAATCAATTAAATTAGGTTGTTAAAGTCATTGTTCGTGGCTGAATTTGAGATATCATACTTGGTGGTTATGCAAAAAAAAATTCCAATGTATTGGGAAAAAATACATCAAAAAATCCCCCCAAAATTTCTAAAAACAAAATTTGAACTGAAACCACAGCCATTTCTATTAGGCATACTTCTAGAAAAGCTAAATTAAAAACATGAACATTTACTAAGATACATGTAGACCACAGCAAGAATAAGCCAGGCACAACATTCAAAAAGAGGTGCCTGGCCTATGGTATCAGACTGGGAGACTAACAGGATATGGGAACATGATGGGTTATCTTGTTGTATCAGCTGCAAGAATGAACAGGGTGGTGGGAACTGGTTTTTGCACCAGTAACAGAGGAAGGCACAGGATGAAGGAACATTTCTAGCCTTACTGAATAAATCCTTACAGTAGAAACAGCTGTGTTGAGTATACTAAACATTAGAAAGCATATCCAGGGAGAAAAGAGCCCTTTTGCTTGAAACTTCTATCTTGCTGCTTCAAAGTGGACTCAAGAACTTTCTTCCGCAGTGGGAGGAAGGGACTTTCTGGGCCTGGGGTGAAGCAGGAGTCTCACCAATGGGAAACCACTCATCATTGCGGCTCTAGAGCAAAAGCTGCTCTTGCAGCATTTCCTCTGGCATCTCGACTGAATAGTTGGTCAATTGCCTCAGCTACACAATTCCCTCTGAATTGTCATAGGGAGGTGGGGAGGCAGCACCATCTCAGGTTGGTGAAGCCCCTGGATATGAAAGGGACCTTAGGGAGGGTTGTCAGTAGCTTCTGTCTTCATTCTTGTCACAATTAATATTTCTCCTCTTCTTGCAATTGGAGCAATTCTCAGTGGTATAGCTAATAGTGGATCTTCTCTCTATCTGTGTTTATAAGGCTGCCAAATTAAAAGATGGTGTACAAAGTTAGAACTCCATACAAATACAGTGTAAAGAAAAAACACAAATACAACACATTGGGCCAATAGATCTTGGGCCAATCTAGCACTCAGTCCAAATGGCTTTATACAGATGATGGAGTGAGAGCTAACAAACATTTGATTACAAAATCTCCTTGTTATTTTGAAAAAGGATATCCTTCCCTACAACAAAAGAATGCATATTTCCAGGTAAATGAGTTTGGCATCAAAGATAGAGAAGCAAAGTCAGTTTTATTCTTGCACACTCATTAAGGCCAAGATGTAAATGGGTTTATAATGTGAAATCATACATCTTCAGCTGATGGTGATGTGATGATTTAACAAACTTTCTTTGTTTGATGCTTCTTCTCTTAACAACTCAGGAATCTAAAATGGCTATGAAGTGTGAATAGCAAGGTAGGGAGAGAAGAGAAATATTAGTTATTTGTTTCACAGTGAAGTAATGCATATCTAAATGGGCTCTTAGAAACCTATTAAGCCTACTTAATTTTAGCCCATTAAGAGTCTAAAATTTTACAAAGAATAAGAGCGAGTAGGCATTAATTGACAAATGAAAGAAAAAGATTGTTTTCTAAGTGCCTTATTGATGTTTTATTCTAATTATTCAGTGCAGTGAAGCAACAGAGGACATGCATGTTTTTGGAAGTAGAGAGAAAGTTGAAGCCACTGGGAAAAAAAGAAGGCATGCCTGAAATGCATAGGGCAATATGGTAATGTAATTGTAATGTTAGTTATTTGTATTCTTGTTATTGTTCATTCATCTGAAACAATGACCATTTAAGTTAAGAAACACTGGTAGGGATTCTTTTTGTGCCCTTTTTTTTTTTTTTTCAAATACCAAGTTAATTGACTGTCCTTAACATTATCCATCTCTAATTGCTGACAGCTGAACAATGAAGTACAGTATATGCTATTAGATCTGTCTATAAATCATTGTAAGCTTAAATTGCATAATAAAGAGGGGGGATAGAGATGGCAAGCCAACAAAGTGATGCAGTGTTGTACAATCTTTCTGTCTGCATGTTTCTCTGTGAATTTACTTTTTACTCCTGCCTTGTAAATGAAAAACACATTGCTGCAAAAGCTCTGTGCAACCAATATATATAGGCAAGAAACGGGAAGGAGACAGTGAAGCAAAAAGGCAAGTTGGCTGTTAATCAAATAATAGGATCTGCTACTTGTGGCAAACAGATAAGTAATCTTTGCTGTGGCAACATTCCAGAAGAAGTTCATTTGCTGTTCCAGTTCATAGGTGGTAAATACAGAAATGTTAAAGAAACAGGTGCACAATAAGTTGTAGGATATGCCTTCTTCATCTTCAATAGCTGGTTTTGCACAAAGTGTGCAATACAACCTCTTACCTGAAGTGTTTATTATATCAGGGGAAGTCCTCCTTTGCATTCAAAATGCCCCCAGGATGCACTCTCTTCTGAAAGCCTGTAGCAGTCTTTTCCAACCTTGTTTCCTCTAGATTAGTATTTCTCAAACTTGGCAACTTTAAGGTGTGTGGACTTCAACTTCCAGAATTCCACTGCCCTCCCAGAATTCTGGGAGTTGAAGTCCACATGTCTTAAAGTCTTAAAGTCAACAGCTATGCTGTCTATAAATACAGTTGTAATAAAACACACTTGAAGGTCACCAAGTTAGATGGAGTTTGCTAGTGAAATAATGTAATGCTTGTGGTCAGTATTTAAGGGCTTTGGTCAGGTCACCTCTTCCCCCTCATTATACTCTTGTGGGGAAGGTATACATTTGTGAAAAACATTGTTTCAAAAGTCACCATCTGAAATAACTTTGGGGCATGTGCTCTTGCAAACAGGGTGGAGTTAATCTTTAAGGACAACTTACTTGTGACCATGAACTCTGCTTTAGAGATAGGAGTTATGAATGTCTACTTGCCACTGGGGCAAGCTGGTGCTCTGCTGGTATACCAGCTGCCCTACAACACAGCTGCTCCCTGAGCTGGTTGACCTGGTCTTGAAGATTATGTTGGAGTCTTCAGGCTTCTGGTGTTGGATGACTTCACTTGTCATACTCCTGGGGCCAGTTCAGGCAAAGTTTAGGAGTTCATGGCCTGCATTGTGACCACGGGCTTGTTCTGGGTAATCTTAGGCCCAAAACATGTAGGTGGACACAAGTTAGATCTCACTTTTGTCTCAGAGCAAATACGTAATGAGCTGGAAATCTGGTATCCAAAACATCCATAGGGCAAACGAACTTATTAAGATGGTCCACTGTAGGCACCTAATGGATCCTAATGTTATCTAGGGGACGCTTGGGGTTTTTCCCAGCAATCTTGCAAGCAATTTTGTTGAGTGCCACTAGCAGCAGGAGGCAGCTCAGCAACTTCTTCCTGTTGGCTGACTACAGGTTGCTCCTTTGCTTATCAAGGACCTTCAGGAAGTAAAATAGCAGAAGATCTATTAGTCTGGATAATCAGTGAAATATGATGAAAAGTGAGTCCAAGTCTGCATAGGAGTTTTAATATGAAGCGAGATGAAGTGTTAATTTTCTTTTACACCCACTCCTTATTTAGCAACTGAGTTCCATTCCAATGTCTAGATCATTAAGTGAAATGGTTGCTAAGTGAAAAAGTGACGGGGAGAGAGAGAGAGAGAGGGAGAAATGCTGTGAAGATCACTGGTTGCTGCTGTCTCATTCAGATGAAGTTGTCTCATGTAGTTATGCCAGCATTACTCTCACTCCGGCATGTGTAGTTGTCAGGCACACAAAATTTGGTCATAAATACATGCATTGGTTGGAAAATTATTTTTTTATTACCATTTATTATTGTTGTATTTGCGAATAGTGGCTAACCAAGGTAGTTACTGAAACAAGGAGTGGCTGTATTGTGTCATCAGATGGTAGCCAATTCCCTTCTGGGGAGGATGGGTCAGGCAGATCTCCCACCCGGCTGCTGTGACTGATTAGCTACTAAAGTCATTCGGATTTATCTTGACTCCTCATGGATAGAGTCTGCTGTAGTGACTTGGTATCATCTGACCTTTGGTCTCATTCTGTCGATTCTGATGAAATGGATAGGGTGCTAATTTGTTTGTTGTTAGTCACTTGTGAGCTTGAACCCTGTGTGATGGACTGGAATGGAGGAAGGGGGGTGAAAACGGTCCTCTCGTCTCCAGAGCAACACTCTGGAGATAAGCGGAGAAAGCTGGCGCATCCCTAAACATTCCAGAAGATAGTAGAGAGTTGTGCCTGGGAACTACTGGTCAGTCTGAAAAGATTCTGTAAATAAGCACTGGCTAATAAACCTTGCTGATTGAACCTACATGGTCTCCAGGAGTTCCTTGGGCTAGGCCTGACATCAATCTTTTCAGACTCATTTTTTTTACCTTCGAGTAGAAGGAGTAATATCATGGCTACAGATCCACAGGGAGCTAATCTGACACTGCAAATGTTAGCAGCCGTGCTTCTACAGCATCAGCAACAAGTGGATGCATAGATTAATAACCTGCAAACAGCAATAGGACAACTAATGCAGCAGATCGGCCCGGGAGCCCAACAGCCACCACCAGCACCACCACCAGTCTTGTTGTGTTCGCCTGGTAGCATGCCAGAGAAGTACGGAGGTGAGGTGGAACAGATGAGAACATTCCTAGCACAGTGTGAATTGTTCATGGACGGCAGACCGGGAGAATTTCCTACAGATCAAACAAGAGTGGCTTTTCTGATGAGTTTGTTGAAAGGCTCAGCTGCAAAGTGGGCTACACCCCTCATAGAGACAAGGGATCCATTACTCAACAACTATCAGAATTTCGTTACAGCCTTCAGGGGGGACTTTGGAGACCCAGTGAGACGATTGACTGCCTGTCGGGACATTCGTAACCTCAAGCAGAGCGGCAGAGCGGTAAGACTGTTTATTACAGACTTCAAGTTACTAGCGGAAGAATGTATAGAGGAGGTGGCGAGTGCTGATGGACCATCCTTCTCGGACATGTCATCTCTCTCACCCTTGCCAAGTTCCCCTGAGAACTCTGAGGGGGAGGATGAAGATGGAGGGAGGGGTACTGTGATGGCCTGGAATGGAGGAAGGGAGGTGAAAATGGTGCTCTCGTCTCCAGAGCAATGCTCTGGAGATAAGCAGAGAAAGCTGGCGCATCCCTAAACATTCCAGAAGATAGTAGAGAGTTGTGCCTGGGAACTACTGGTCAGTCTGAAAAGATTCTGTAAATAAGCGTTGGCTAATAAACCTTGCTGATTGAACCTACACGGTCTCCAGGAGTTCCTTGGGCTAGGCCTGATACCCTGCCCCTCTTGACTCCTTAAGGGTCTGGAGAAGACATGACAGATTGGATCTAGGACATGGTCAATGCCTCTTTGTGGGAGGGGGTGATGCCAGCAGCCTTGAAAGAAGCTGTGATGAGCCTTCTCCTCAAGAGGTCATCTTTGGATCCATCTGTATTTGACACTGAAAACCATGCCTGTAAACTTCTTTTCTGGGGTAAGGTAATTAAGACCATGGTTGGTGTGCAGCTATAGAGCACCCTAGAAGAAGCAGATTATTTCAGTTAGGGTGTAGACCTAGGCATGCAACAGAAACAGCATTGGTTACTTTTTTGGATTACCTTTGTCACGACCTGGATGAGGATTATGCTGCTCCTGGCCCCTTTAGACCTCTTGGCAGCCTCCAATGCCATTAATCATGGCACTGTTTTGGATTGCCTTCAGGGGTTGGAGATTAGAAGGCACAGTTATACAGCAGTTCCCATCCCTCTTCGGTTGGTGGCATCATTCAGTGGTGGCAGGGGAAGGATAGACCAGCCAATTGGTTTGTCTCTTGTGGAGTACCACCCAGCTTGGTCCTTTCCTGCTTTTCAATATTTACATGAAGCTGCCGGGGAAGGTTTGGGTTACAATATCCTCCGTGTGCTAATGATATCTAATTGTATGTCACTAACATGGCCACATAGGAAATGCTATCAACATCTTGACTCAGTGTTTGGATGCTGTGAGTATCTAGATGGGATGGAACAGGCTGAAACTGAACCCAAGCAAGGCGGAGTTACCATTTATTCACTGTAGTTCTGTCACATCTCCAGTGTGGTCTTTCAATATGCAGACTTATCCCGAAGGAGCAGGTCTGCAACTTGGGAGTCCTCCTGGATTCAAGGCTACTGCCAGAAGGGCAGGTAGAGTCTGATTCTAAAGGGGCCCTTGCCCAACTGTGGTCAGTGTAGTAGTTACAGCCCTACCTGGAGCATGAGGGTCTAGTGATGGAAACTCACACCCTCATCAACTTTCACTGGTCTACACAGGGCTACCTCTGAAGCTTCTTTTAATCCAGAATATAGCAGCCTAGTTGTTGGCAGGTCTGTGCTGATGTGACCATGTAGTACTCTGCTCTAGGCCCTGCTATGCTTGCCATTTAGCGCCCAAGTACAATCCAAATGGCTACTTTTGACCTTCAAAGCCCTAAATACCTCAGCTCCAAAGTATCTCCAGGACTGACTTCTCCAACCAGTTTCAGTCTGTCCAATCAATACATCCCAGGAGAATCTGGTAGTCTTTCCCCGCTTTGCAAGGTGATGGATGGTGGAGCCTCACAGGTGCAGCTTTTCTGATTGTGCGCCTGCACCTTAGAACAGCCTCCCCTGCCCCACAAAATCTGATCAGCTCCCACACTGTTGGCTTGGCTCAAGCTACGAAAAGCAAAGCTCCTTTGGAGAGCTATTCTGGTGGGAAATTTGCCATGGGTTTATTAGTTTGTTTTTGCTTGTTTTTGTTTTTTGCTATATGAGCATGTTTGGGACTATTTTATTTCTGTCTTGGTTATTACCATGGCTGTTTTAATGCATTGTATTTGTTTTTTTATTACTATATTGTGGATGTTTCAACCTATTTTATGGGTGTACTGTAAACCACTGAGAATCCCTCAGATGCAGCAGGTAGAAATCCAATCGATCAATCAATAAATATGGGAGAAACTGCTGCTGCCCTTATTAAGTTACTATTATACCCAGGAAGTTTTAGTGTGCGAATGTTACAATTTCTTTATGTACGTACTTTGGGACAGACTGAGCAAGAAAGAGAGAGAGAGAGAGAGAGAACATCTAATTGAAATATGAGACATTGATTTTCTTTGCATTCCTGCAAATGATTTCTTAACTATGTACGCTGCTCCAGAAATCTTTGACCTGCTGTTTCATGGCTTCCTCTATCTGCATGCTCCTTGCTTTTTACTCATCAAAGATATGCAAACAAATTGATTCAGATATCCCTATTTTTTATTATTTTAGCTCTTAAGGTCCTCATGCATAACTTACTAAAACCTGTTCTGATTACTGTTATCATTATTTTCTACTATTTTTTTTTCTCTCTCCAGAAAATAAGGATGGGAATAGGGATAAAGACAGGGGTGGGGGCAACTGCTGCGGTCTCCATTCTTAAACTACCACCTCCATCCCTACTGGCTCCAGATCATGCTGCTGAAGTCAAGCCATTTTGGTACTGAATTTTTGGCAGCATGGGGAAAGGAGAGGGGGAGGGATTAATGGAGGAAATGGGAATGGTTTGCCTGCCAGAAGCTCTTGCCCCCATTCTCATCCCTAATATTCCCCTGAAAAACTAGGAACAGCCAGAAACTGCAGACTCCAGAAAGGTAAATATGCCCTGCAACTGCTCAAAGGTTGCCCAACCCTGCCCAGGTTGACCTGGGGTAGCATAGGAACTTGGTCGAAGAGCTCCAATTGAAAAAATCCATATGAGCTGTGGAAGTGGAGAAAGTCTTTTGAACCATGAGAAAGTGCTAAAGTGAACATCCAGAAAATGGCTTGTATCTGACTTCAGACGAGGAGAGCAACCTGTAGGCCTCTGTAACATTTCTTCCTGGGTTTCAACAACAAGGCACAAATGTGGTTTTCTGGGAAGAAATCTGTTTTGGCTCCAGGTTTTGGATCACTGATTAGACCTTTTTTCCCTTTCTCTCAAAATAGGTTGGTTATTTACCCATTCTTTTTTAAAAAGACTGTGTCAGGCACATTTGTATGGTGCTCATACCAACTCTTCTAAGATCTAGAGAAGCAATAGACAAAAACTCCGGATATTTTCAGTCTGCAAGGGCAACAAACATGCATCATTAACTAAGTTGGATGGAGTTGAGAGGAATTAAAGTCCACTTCAATGAAAGCTGCGAGGAAGGATGTGAGTTGATTCTGATTGGTTTAAACCATGTTAAACCAAACCATGGGTTATCATCCTGTTAGAATTTAAATAAATCCAAAAGGAATTAGTTCTGGATAGGCTGATGCTAGGATACATAACATGAAGGCAAGAGTCATTGGAAAAGATCATGATGGTTGAAACAATTTAAGGCAATTGAAAAAGAGGCCAATAGAAGACAAAAGGGCTAGATACTATCACTGATGGCACAAACAGGAGCTTAAAAGATTTCAGAGAAACAGTTAACTGACAGATAGTCCTAGCTAAATGAAGTCCATCTGGTCATGAAGACTTAGAAGCAACTAAATGACTGGGCAAAACAGATTTTTATTGGGTTGCATTCTTAATCGAAGAGAAAATGGCAGTCCTGCAGTACAAATAACCTCTCACCCATTCTCACCCTCCAACTGATCTCTCTCACCATTCATAACTTGGGTTTTAATATTCAAATCAAATAGGAGCTCTCTGGATGATTTTCAGCCAGGTGTTATCATTCAGCAGAACTTACCTCACAGAATTGTGAATGTAGAATGAGGGAAGATCCAAATGTATGCTACCTAGAGGCCCAGAGGAAAGGTAGGATATAAATGTAATAAATAAGTACATTTAGTTTTTAAAATGCCTTCCATATTGCAGATGGGGGTAAAATGAGGTAGAGTGTGGCTTGTCAAGGTCATATAGCAAATTTTTAACAGAAACTTGTGAACCGTTAAGGATTTTCTGATTCATTCTGTTGCTTGGTCTTTTAGTAGGAGTGGTCATGGGAGGGGGCAAAAAAGTCAGGATGGTGGCTTCAATCACACAGTTGCAACTACCATTGAGAGTTTTCTAAACTCCCTCTGAGTGTTTTTAACTCCCTCCCTCTTAGCCAATCTGCTATAAAAGGTTCCACTGGTCACTTCTGTTTTAATATGCAAAAGATGTAGTCCTATAGATTTAAAGAAGAAGACATCTATATTTTATTCATTGAATTGTTTCAGCAGTGAATGCAGCCCGGCTAATTTTCCTTCTTTCATCTTCACACCTTGCTGCAAAGATTGATGTTAGCATATGAAAATGAATACATATTAAGTAGGATGGAATTGACTAACCTTGTTTAGAATAGAAGGAATACATGGAAATGTTACTCTCAGTACATTTGTGCTAGTTTATATGTGAATATTCCCCAGGCTTCCTTCAGCACAAGGGAAAGTAGTGGGGAAGGGGGGTGTGGAAATAGAATTTCTTTGGTAATGGAACAAAAGCAGGTATTACCAATTCAAGACATCTACTTTTATTCTGGATCTCTTCTATTCAGACTTAACAAGCTGAGACTATACATCATGTGAAGAGCCAATCTGATATTACAGAGAAATTTAATGTCATTATAGACTATTGTTGCACTCCAAAATGACTCTCTTAGGTAGTATTACCTCTTCACTTTTTTTCACTACTGCAGTTCAGTGTAACCTAGCATCTAGGTTCAAATACATAGTTCTTTAATTGAAAGATTGTGTGATCTGGCAGCATGGTTTAATGTTTAAGATATTAAACTAAGAACACTGGTTCTAATTTGCCCTCAGCCATGGAAGCACATTAGGTGACTTTGACGTTGTCGTGAAGAAAATAGAGTTGTTATGGGGAAAAGTAGGAGAAGGAACACTATGTATGCCACTTTGAGCTCTTGATGAAAGGTGGGATATAAGTCACATAAATATATCCATTATACCAGGAATGTGTGGAGTCCATTAGCCACTCAAAATCAAACATTTCACACAAATCATTGTATCATTGGGAAGGATGCATATCCCCCAAAGGCACCTGTTTGAAAGAGCTTCAAGATGCTAACAGAGTAATATATAAGATGATGTACAGTGGTACCTCGCGTCACGAACACTTCTGTTCACGACCAATTCGGGTCACGAACAGCACCGTTCGCAAAATTTTGCTTCTGTCCGCAAACTCTGCATCGGGTGACGAACAGGATCCGCGGCCATTTTCCCTGCCGTGACACGTGGTCGTGGCTTCCTGTATGGAGGGGGACTCTCCCTCCAAGCAATAACTGCCTCCCCACCTGCCTTCCTGTCCTCCACGCCAGAAGTCGCCTTGAGCAAGGTTAGCGTTCTCTCTCTTTGTACTGCACTGTACTGTATTTTGTTTCATATTTTATGGTTTAAAAAAAAAATACATATGGTTCAGAACGGATTAACCGTATTTACATTGAACCTTATGGGAACATTTGATTCGGGTCGCAACCAATTTGGGTCGCAACCAGAGACGCGGAACGAATTAAGTTCGTGACCCAAGGTACCAATGTATTTGGGAACCAATGTTATGTAGTGGTTAAGGTGCTAGATTAGGACCAGGAGATCCAGGTTCAAGTACAACCTCAGCCATGGAAACTCATGGGGTGACTTTCGATCAGGGGCTCCTTCTCAGCTCAATCTACTTCACAGGGTTGTTCTTGTGGGAGAAAACTGGAGGGAAGAGAACCTTGTAGGCTGCCTTGAGTTCCTGGATGTGAGGATATAAATCTAATGAGGAGTGAAATAAAGTTGCATATAAAACTGTCAGGCAAATTTGCATACAGCTCATGCAGAACCTCTTTCATTTTTAATTTACAGAAGTTTTGATGGAACAGCATAAGTGAATGCAGTGCCATGAACAAGATTGAACAAGATTTAGACTGATTATTTTGTAGATAAAATAGGTATGTGGTTGTAATTTGGGGAGAAAATAATGGAATTCACAAGAAGAATGGTATCAAAGACACCTATTTTTTTTTACTGTAATTAACTGGGAATGTAAGTTAAGAAATAGTCTTCATGGTGGCAATTTACTTCTAGGTAACAAATCTGTGAATGGGCTACTTATAAAGTTAATGACTGTATTTATAAATAATTATTAATTTATTGATATTAATATTAATAATAATAATGAATATATAACATTAATAATTTATTTATAATAAAATTATTCTCCGCCAGGCAGACTGGGCAAATGACCTGGAACTGTGGAGGATGAAAGGAAAATGGTGTTGACATTTGGACCTAATATGCTAAGCAAGGGAATAAAAGGATAATGAGAGACCAAGGAGCATGTGGGGCTCCCACTATGAATGCGACAAAAATGCAAATAACACTTTGATGTGAGTCAGTGCAGGAAATGTTTCAATCCTAATTCTTTTCAATACAGAGCTCAGAGATACCTTCTTAGAAAGTTGAAATGGAATATTCTGGCAGTCTGATATTAGTAAATCCCAACAAGTTCAATAAAAGTAACTTCTATGTCTTTAGTTTGGCACATTTCACTTGGAGGAACAGTGCAGGAGATAATAGCACTTGTTCCTTATTTTTTCCCCCTTATTTATAAGGATCTCTAAAGGCATTCAGTGTTTATTTCTGGTCCGGTATGATGACAGTCATATTTCTTTCCCACTTTCAGTAACTAAACTAGTCCTGATGAACAGTTGTCTTCAGGCAGAAGAATGGATAATGGGAAAAGACCCTGTACTTCTAATATGCAGTTCGATAACCTGATCTTCTCCAGATGTTTCAGAGGTCAACTCCCATCAGTACCATCCAGAATGGTGAATGGCAAGCAGGTATAAGAACTGCAGTCTTATACATCTGGAAATCACCAATATTGCTTTCTCTTATCTAATACTTATGGAGAGAGAAGCAAATATTTAGGCAGATACTGTTTGAATTCTTTTTGTGGTAGGTTTACCAAATTGCAACCTGGAGATTTCCCCTAGATTTTAAAATTTCACTTTAAATTAAGGACATGGAAAATTGCTTGTTTTATCCATCCAGAATAATTAGTGGGAGACTACAAGGACAGGTAGAGCATGCATAACTGTCTCCCTTGTTTATCTATCACCTAATGTTATGATGACATGATGTAGTAGCCATTACTGCATGTCCCCTTTGTTCATCTATTGGATTTCCACTTGGCCACCTGATTGTCTTTTATTTAACACAACTGTATTGCCTTTCTTCTTATACAACTATTAATTTCACCAAAACACAATCTTCCAGTGCATTTGGTTCCTCTGTGAAAGGATGGATCTTACCCTGCCGTTGCTGGCCTCTTTGAAATCACTTTTAAGTCAGATGTGCATTTTAAAGCCTGATTTTGGTTGACTTACAGAAAATGTTTCCATTCATCTCCATGTCCCTTTTGAATTTATGGGCAGCTCTTTTCCTCAGATGTCTTTTCATAGGGTGATGGAAATTATTTTTGAGCAAGACATTGGCCCAGAAGGCCTACCACTTTCAATCCCTCAGGAGAGGAATTGATTACAATAATCCATCAGGTTTCCTGAGGCTAGCAGTGCAGGGGAGGGGAGTGTCAAAAAAGTCAAGTTGGTGGCTGCTGCAGCACAAAGTCTTACCTCTGTTGTGCACTCAACTGTTTCACACATTTTTACAAATAGGTGGAGCTTCTATCATGCTGCTATGATCACCCACTTGACTTTTTTTGACAACCCCTCCCTCCCCCCCTCCCCCCACAGAGGCTATGGATTAAGGCTCAATAGCTAGATAGAAATTGTTAATGTGGTTGATATATTTGCTTTCTATTTACCATGTGACTTTTTGGATTGTATACTATGGAAAACAGCCCTGATCCAACATTCTGCTGATCTGGTGAAGTTTACAGCCTTCAACAATTCATTTGCTTTACTTACCTGTATATGATGTGTCCTCCAATAACTGTTTCTTATCTGAGGTTCCATGAACATATGATATTAGCAGCTAAAAGAAAAGAGAGAGACATGTAAGAAAGGATCATTATTTTATGCTGGATCTTTTGGCAACAGCTTATATATTGTGATAAATAACAATGGTAAACAAGGTAAGCTATACCATTTGTGACAATTTACCTAACATTTAGGATTCTAATGTTTTGATTTCTTACCAGTGCTATCAAAGATCAAAATTAAAAAATTCTGGATTAGGTGAGAAGTTTTGTTTAGAAGTGAGGTTCATAAAAATCCAACCAGGATTTGGATCTGGGAGCTATTATTTTGAAGTCTCTTAATGGATTTAATGTGATGGAAAGCATGAGTGGGGAGGATTCTGGAATGGAGCTTCAAGGTTACAGGGAGGGGGGAGAGACATTCCAAGGAAAGCATCTTCTCAGCCCCCAGATGGACTGTGTGAAAGTCAAGAGAAAGAGACTGGCCCCTCCCTAAGGGCATGATGGTTATAGTTGCTATTGTTGGGGGATTAGACTTAGTCTGGCGAGATTCTGTCTATTAGGTGCAAACTAATAAAGAAGCTGAGATGATTTCTGGACTGTCTTGTGGTGATTCTTGGGCTGAACCTGACATTTAAGCATTAAAACATTAAATAAAAGAAAACAACAATAGATTGGTCAGGAATAGGAATATAAAATGATTTTGCTACAAATTCTGGTGGCAGTATTTATCAAGGATGCCAAATAATAACTCTCCAGTTGGATTCTGCATTATTGTTTTCATTCTAATTCATTATTGTTTTGCCTGGGTGGACAAAATAGTTAGAGCTTCCCTGCCATTGAAGAGGTCTGCTCATGCGAAAGGTCCATCCTAGTTTTTCATTGGTCTTTTCTGGGCCAAGGTGATATTAACATGAGGGTGGTGCGTGAACCTTAGTAAGGAAAAGGAAGACATGCCATTGGCTTTCTGTTGGCCAGTCAGTACCCTCAAAATACTTTGTGTTGGCCAAGATTATACAGGTGAAACTCGAAAAATTAGAATATCGTGCAAATGTTCATTTATGTCAGTAAGGCAACTCAAAAGGTGAAACCAATATATGAGATAGACGCATTACATGCAAAGCAAGATATGTCAAGCCGTACTTTGGTATAATTGTGATGATTATGGCGTACAGCTTATGAAAACCCCAAATTCACAATCTCAGAAAATTAGAATATTACATGACATCAATAACCCAAGGATTGGAAATAGAACAATATCGGACCTCTGCAAAGTATAAGCATGCATATGTACTCAGTACTTGGTTTGGGCCCCTTTTGCAGCAATGACTGCCGCAATGTGGCGTGGCATGGATGCTATCAGCCCGTGGCACTGCTGAGGTGTTATGGAAGACCAGGATGCTTCAATAGTGGCCTTCAGCTCCACTGCATTGTTCAGTCTCATGTCCCTCATCTTTCTCTTGGATTCTCTATGGGATTCAGGTCAGGCGAGTTTGCTGGCCAATCAAGCACAGTAATCCCATGGTCATTGAACCAGGTTTTGGTACTTCTTGGCAGGTGCCAAGTCCTGCTGGAAAATGAAGTCAGCATCCCCATAAAGCTCGTCTGCGGAAGGAAGCATGAAGTGCTCCAAAATCTCCTGGTAGACGGCTGCGTTGACCCTGGACTTAATGAAGCACAGTGGACCAACACCAGCAGATGACATGGCTCCCCAAATCAACACAGACTGTGGAAACTTCACACTGGACTTCAAGCATCGTGCATCGTGCGCCTCTCCATTCTTCCTCCAGACTCTGGGTCCTTGGTTCCCAAATGAGATGCAAAAGTTGCTCTCATCAGAAAAGAGGACTTTGGACCACTGGGCAACAAACCAGTTCTTTTTTTCTGTAGCCCAGGTAAGACGCTTCTGATGTTGTTTGTTGTTCAGGAGCGGCTTGACAAGAGGAATACGACATTTGAAGCCCATGTCCAGGATCCGTCTGTGTGTGGTGGCTCTTGATGCACTAACTCCAGCCTCAGTCCACTCCTTGTGAAAGTCCCCAACACTTTTGAATGGCCTTTTCCTGACAATCCTCTCCAGGTTGCGGTCATCCCTGCTGCTTGTGCACCTTTTTCTTCCACACTTTTCCCTTCCACATAACCTTCTATTGATGTGCTTTGATACAGCACTTTGGGAACATCCAACTTCTTTTGCAATTACCTTTTGGGGCTTTCCCTCCTTATGGAGGGTGTCAATGATGGTTTTCTGCACAACTGTCAGGTCAGCAGTCTTTCCCATGCTTGTGATTCCTACTGAACCAGCCTGAGCGACCATTTAAAGGCTCAGGAACCCTTTGCAGGTGTTATGGATTCATTAGCTGATTAGAGTGGGACACTTTGAGCCTAGAATATTGAACCTTTTCACACTATTCTAATTTTCTGAGATTGTGAATTTGGGGTTTTCATAAGCTGTACGCCATAATTATCACAATTATACCGAAGTAAGGCTTGACATATCTCGCTTTGCATGTAATGCGTCTATCTCATATATTGGTTTCACCTTTTGAGTTGCCTTACTGACATAAATGAACATTTGCACGATATTCTAATTTTTCAAGTTTCACCTGTATATGATCATGCCAACATGACCTTATAATGATATATCAAGGGCTGGTTTCTGGTAAGTCTTGTGTCTTTGGAAAGGCTCTACATCGGGTGCCACCTACGGATTACCTTCTCTAATGACACTATCTACAGAACAAAAAGCAGCAGCCCTGATTGCCATGCAGTTTGCATATTCCATATGCAAATCTGAATATAGAATAATTTGGAAAATTGGATAGGTGAACTGCTTTCCTCCATATGTTTTGGATTTCACTTTCTATCAAGCCAAGCCACTTAGACCAATGGCAAGATATTGTGAGAGTTCCACTCTAAAACCCAAGGCAGGCAGTAATTTACTTCAAAAGTTGAACATTTCTTTCAGATGTTATATTTACCATATGTAGGGAAGGATTTGTGGATATAACCCTGCCTTGTTCTCATGTACTTTCCATCAAAATAACTGTAGCAGTCCCGTGAGAGTCAGTGTGGCATAGAGGCCAGTGGATTGGATTTGACCTCAGGGGTTCGGCTTCAAATCTTTCTATCAAATCTTGTCTTCTCTCTTTCTATCAGCCTGCTGGGATGAAAGTCAGGATTCAAATCTCACTGATTATGTCCCATATTATGTAATTGAACTATTCATTCTGCAAAGAAATATATTCCTGCTTCTGTTTTTAATAGGCAATTTCAGTAAGTTACTTTGAACAGAATTATTTGAAAGCTTCCCTCCATCACCTATCTCTATCTCATATTTATCTCTCTCTCCATCTCTTTATCCATATCCATATCTATTTCTTTTATTCCAGTAGGCATGAATTGTACATTCCTCCAACTCTGTCTATCCTTAGTTCAGGAGAATGATTTTAATTTAGTTTTGTATCAAAACCCTGTACTTCTTCCACCAGATGGCAACCTCCACTTATTAAGATGTAAGGACGAGCAAAGGGAATGTGACTCTCCATTCCAAGTTTTTTCGTTTTGATCAGTGTTTACACCCTGTATTTCAAATAAACACCACAAATTTTAATCCAAGCATCAGTTTCTTATCAGATAAAAAAGAAAATTGCTATAAACAACAGCTGTTTTTATAGATTCTGGTTTTTTTTAAAAAGCCCGAGGCTCTTGTCAGTTTTTCTGATTCTAGACAGTCACCATCCCTGCCCAGTAGCAACTCAATTAGACACAATAAGAACCAAAATCTGATATATATGTAATACTTGATTCATGTGAATATTGTGTATTCCTGAAACTGCTTACTGTTGGGGTTCTAAAAAGAACCTAGAAAGCTGCTTTAGATAAGGTCAGTCATTTTCAAAGACATTTGAAAAAATCCTATTCCAAAACCTGGGACATGACTCCTAAGGTCTCAGAATCAGGTCACTCAAATGTAGCACTGCTCAATATTTGGGGCAAATTTCAGAGAGATGGGTTGACAGGTCCCTGAAAATGTTGCCAGCCTCTGACCAGCTATGGATCGGACAAGGTTTTCCCCTATACCAACCATTCCTAAAAATATAAGTACCGAATCTAGGATCTTCTACATAAACAGCTAACAGCTCATCCTCTACCACTAAGTTATAACCATTTGAAAGGAACTTCATCCTATGTCATAGTAAATGCAATCACGGCATGATACAAAGATGTGGTAGCTTGCAGTTGGTACTATTCATGTGTTCTCAGTTGTGGATCCTTTCAAAAGATAGGATTAGAGTTCTCAAATGACCTGGCCTGTTCCTACTCCTTTAATGACAATTTGGCATGCAGGAATTAGTAAATAAAGCTAATGAGAGAGCTGTACATTTTACATAATACATGGCAATGTCTGCACGTCCACTTGCTATTAACAATATAGAATACAATAATAATTGCACAATAATTTGGCAATGCTACCAGTGAGGCCAAAGAGATATTGTGCAATATTCTCACAAAAAGAATCTGAAATATATTTACTCCAAAGTCAGGCATTGCCTCAGTCTAAGATTAAGTACTGTATGTGTCTATATGGGAACAGTGTCCTTTTTATTGTTACTTTTAGGTTTCAGATCTCTTTCCCTGGGATGTTTTCTCACCCACACCCCAATCATGAAACATAGGAATCTGCTCTGCATTGAAATCAAATTGTTCCGCTTGCTTAGCATTATCTACACCAGGAGTTTCAAAGTTTGGGGAGCTGATGGGCATCTTTGGATATTTAACTAGTATAAAGTTGAAAATTTTCACAAAATAGGTGCTGTTGGGGGTGGGGGTGGAATTATTGCCCATTCATGAAATGAGTGCCATGGTGGGTATGGCTAGTCACAAACAATGACGTATCCAAAGACACCTGGTCTTTGGTCAGCCCTGGATCAACCGTTCAGCAAAACAAGTACATGTTTAGGGCATCAAGGGAAGGGGGGGTACCACAGAGTTTTTTTCCTAGCTATCATGCCCTTAATTCTTTCAATGCCATACTTGACTTTATTTGAAATTTTTGTAATTGTCCTTGTC